>NW_025919864.1:0-76209 GCF_907164915.1 Impatiens glandulifera | reverse complement strand
AAGTACATGATTATATTTAATTAAATATCAAATTTTATTTTACAATTTCCTGAATTAAAATGTTTATTTCGTCAGACAAATAATTGAGTTTGAATCACATTTATTTTTTTTCTCTTCCAATATTTAATATACCAAATAATTAAAAATAAATAAAATTATTAGAAAAATATTTAGAGAAATGATTTCTCAATTTCTTTAATGTAGACTAACCAAAGTTTATCCTAAATAAAGACTAATACCATATTTTGACGTTAAATCATTTTTAACAAAATATTTTTTAAGATATTTCAAACAAGATATAAGATACAATAAGCTATATAAGTTTGTTTGTTGTTTCTAATATTTTAAAAATAATAATATTTATGTATTAGTTGTGTAATTGTTAATTTGTTAAATATTTGATACATTTTGTTATTTGAAAAACTATAATATATATATATATATATATATATATATATATATATATATATATATATATTACAGTAATATTTGAAATTAGAATATAATTATTTTTAGTTTCAAAAAATATATATATAGACATAAGATTAATAATAATAATAATATTTAGTTATAATTTATTATTATTATATTTTAAAATATAATAAAGATATTAAAATTTTAATCAATTTTATTTTTGATTAACGTTATTTATTAATTATACTTCAAATAAAATATTTTTTCTAAGGAGATAAAAAAATATTTAATTTCACATTTATTATTATTATTTAAATTAGAAAATTAAACACATTTAAATATAAATAAATATTAGTTATAGTTTATTATTATTATATTTAAAATTATAATAAAAAAAATTTAAAATTTTATAAAGTTAAAGGGTAAAAGAGGATTATAGAAATTATACATTTTGTAATGGATATGATTAGGTACTATGTTATAACATATTTAAGGTATAAATTATACCAAAAATAATAATGTATACATAAAAATAAATAAACCAAACATAGTCTTAAGAATATATATATATATATGTATATATATATATATATGTATATATATATATATATATATATGTATATATATATATATATATATATGTATATATATATATATATATATATATGTATATATATATATATATATATATGTATATATATATATATATATATATATATGGTAACTCTAGTGATTATAATATATTAAAAACAAAAGAATAAGAAAAAGGAAAACTCATCATAATATAATATTTTAGATTTGATTTGATTCATTTTTTTTTTGTGTAATTTTTAGATTATAAATATGTGTTTGTAATGGAAAAAATTTAATTAGTAAGACATAATTTTTCTATCTTGTTCTCAAATCTTGTTCTCAAACTCCTATCAAAACATTTTCTTTTTTATTTTGAAGTTTCTTTAATGCTCTTTTTCTCTCCTCCTCTCTCTCACTTTCTTCCTCTCTCTCCCTCTCCTCTCCTCTCCTCTTTTTCCCTCCCCCTCCCCATCCCCCTCCCCATCCCCATCCCCATCCCCATCCCTCTCCCCATCCCCATCCCTCTCCCTCTCTAACTTGAATGAAGTAGTTCCGAATTGTACTCTTTAATGATTCATATAGAACCCTCGTTTAGATGCTTGTGTTTCTCCATCCCATGGACGATAACTAGTTTCTCATTAATAGATTGGACTTTTCCAACGGAACAATTTTGTGTTTAGATTCCAATTTTACCTTTATTTCAGGAACAACAAGTAGAATCTCATCTTAATCTTCTTTGTCATTATTCTTGCTAACATCTTCATTATCGCTCAAAACAAATATGTCATCAACATTTGAATCCCGTATCTCTCCTTCTTCCATTTTAGAGTAACCACTTATTCCTCTCTTCTCTCATTCATTATTGTTGCCCCCGAAACAACTGTGTCATTAACGTCTGAATTTCTTATCTCCCTTTCTTCCATTTCCGGGTCATTTATTGATCTCTTCTCCTCTTCATCTTGATCTTGATCTTTATCGCTACTTTGGTTAACTTCTTTATTCTCTATCCTTTCGTCACCATTCTTGATTGTATCATCTCTATTATCAATGTCAACAACACCCAGTTCATCCGACTTACTAACGTCAGCATTCTTGATTGCATCATGACCCATATTTAATGGAAGAATCTCTCAATTTTATGCATTCAACTAATTCAGCTTTCATTTATTCCACTTCTTCAATAATAATAATACAGTAAAACCCTTCACCAGTGGCTACTCCGGCCACCAGCAAAGACATCGAAAATTTTCCAAGATTCTTAACCTTAAAACTCTGATACCATATTAAAATCTTGAAGAAAAAGAAATGTAAACTGAAATTGTATTATTCAAAAAGTTGTTCAAACAATTACATATTTTCTTTATATATGAGTTTTAATACTAATTAATTAATCAAATTAACTAATCAGTTACTAACTAATTCAACTGTTAATTATTATTTTTATAAGATGAATTTTAAAAGGTTTATTGAGGGCATGCTTTGGGTAAATGGTTTTTGCACTCAGAAATAACGGAAAAAGAATGAATTGAGATGTTTGGTTAATGATTTTGATTTTAGGATATTAATTTAATTACTAGATACTTAAAAATCATCAATTCATTTCTAAATTGGGAGGAATCAATCTCATTTCTGAGCTATACATTATAATATTATCTCTACTCTCCTATTTTTTCTCTCTCATAATTATAATTATAATATTATATATATTTTATAATTATATTATAGGTTATTTTATAATTAACATAATAATAATTTTTTATTTATTTATTAAAAAAATAATTTCAATTATTTAAATAATATTAAGGAATGATTTAAAATATAATTAATAAATAAAGTTTTAATAATAATTACAATAACTAATAATAATAATATAATTATTTTTATATAATTAATTTTAAATATTATATATTAATAATAAAATTATAATAAATAAATAAATTAAAATATAAAATATAAAACTAAAAACAAAATAACAATTTTTTATAAAATATATTTAAAAGGTTAAATATGAAATATTTTAATAAAAAATATTATTAAAAAAAATTATACCATGTTATAATATATTATTAAATAAAATGCTATATTTAATTTAAATGTATTTATCCACTATTAATATATAATATTTGAAAGAGTTTGTCTTATATTATTTATGTTTAATAGATAATATTTTTTTATTTATAATTAGTAAAAAATTTGAAAGATTCAACTTTATTTGTTATAAGTATTTTTATTTTTAATTTTGAAAAAATATAATTAATATGATAAAATATTAGATATTTATATTTTATTAAATTATGACACTTAAATATTTTATATATTTTAAACAATTATGTTATAAAAATAATTATATTTTATATTTTTAATTAAATAAAATGTAATAAAAAATAAATAAAAATTTTAATATTAGTTTTAATAACAAAATTATATTTATAATTTTTTTCCATAAATCCAAACATTATCAATGAAAATGAGAATAATTAACACTCTTAACCAAATACTACACTTTTACCAATCATACTCATTCTAATTTCGCACATTTATCAATACGATTTATATTCTCATTCTTATATTTAAACCAAACATCCTCTTAAATATATATATATATATATATTTTTTTTGTTGAACTTCAATCAAGAAACTAAATAAGAATTCAAGAAAGAAAGATGAAGAACAGTTGTGTGTATTGATTGAAGAAACCCAATATCTTTGTTATATGATCAATTTGAGAATTGGGGATAGAGACATATTCGATCCTCATATGGTAAAAAAATATAAATGGGTCCTTAAACTAATATTATAATTTAAAGAAAGAGAATAAACTTTATAAACTCTTGTTTGAAACTGGAAATATTAAATCTGTAATTATAAGAAAATAGAGATTATTAGTATAAACTAATAATTAAATAAATAAATATAAATTATCTCAATACTCCTCCCTCAAGATGAACATCTTGAAGAAATAAATGTGATCGAAGGTCTTGAAGTTGAGCAAAATTCAATGCTTCGTTAAAACCAGCCAAATATTGATTTCTAACAACATGACAATCTATATCAATATGCTTCGTTCTTTCGTGAAAAACCGGATTCTAAGATATGTGTATGGCAGCTTTATTATCACAATATAAAGATATTGGTAACTTTAATTTAAAATTCATGTCATTAAAAATATAGGAAATCCATTGAAGTTCACAAACTGTAGCAGTAAGGTTATGATATTTAGATTTTGCAGAAGATCTAGAAAATAGTTGCTTGTTTCTTGGCTTTCCAAGATATGATTGATTTACCAAAACATATACAATAACTTGTTATAGATTTTCTTGTTTCAACATAAGAGCCCCAATCAAAATTAGAATATGCAATTATGGAAGAATCATTTTCATATGGATAAAAAAAATACCAAATGATGTTGTACCTTTTAAGTATTTAATTAAGTACAAAGTTGCATTCCAATGACATAAGAGAGATTTTTACATGAACTGAGATAATTATTGAACAACATATGCAATATCTTGTCTAGTGTAGTTTAAATATAGAAATCTCCCAATTATCCTTCTATACTTAGAAGGATCACATAATATATCTTGAGTTTCATCTTCAAATTTTATGCCTTTAATCATTGACGTGTTTGTGGGTTTACAACCCATTAGACCTGTATCATGTAATAAATCTAGAATATATTTCCTTTGGTTTACATAAATACCAAGATTATTTTGTACAATTTCAAAACCCAAAAAAAACTTTGCATTTCCAAGATCTTTGATAGGAAATTTAGTATAAATCATATATTTGATTTTTTGATATCTTCATAGTCATTCCCTGTTATTAACAATTCATCAACATATATTATTAGACCAAACATATTCATACCATTTTGTTTAAAATATAAACAATGATCATATTGTGATTTTGTGAAACCAATATCAATCAAAAAAATAGATATTTCATTATACCAATATCAATCAATATCGTTGTAGACACCACATTTTTACACCCTAGATACCTAATAAAAAAAACCCGGCCCGAAATAATACTCATGTTTGTTTATTGAACCGGAAAAATAAAAATAGAAACACCTCGTGGAAAACCGACTTAGAAAAGCTTAAAAGATAACGATCCAAATGTCGAATATCATAATGACTCTGTTTTCCTAACCCGTGACGCGTTCAGGTTGTACGTTTTGAAAAATCTTGAATTTTGAGTTTAATGTTACTATTTGCAAATTTGTGCAGAAGTGCTCGAAAAGAGGGAAAACAAGAGAATGGGTCAACCCGAGTCAACCTGCCAACCGACGAGTCAACCCGGGTCAAAGAGGGATCAAGCACGTGCCAAGAAGAAGTGGAAAAGAGTATACTGATCTTCTAAAGTGGGAAAATTGGATTATTTGAAAAGTGGGTTATTTGAAAAGGTGATTATTGGAAAAGAAAATCAAGAATCCTTAAGTTTGAAGTCCCCATGGAGCTTCCATTGGAAGCCTAGACTTCATGAATTTATCCCGGCTTCAATACTGGATGAAATTCAATGATCTTGGATGCTTTGAAAATAGAAATTAGTCATCTTTCATATGGTGTAGCCCAATATCCCATTGGTGCCCTATATCTAGACTAAATCTGGTCATAAGTGGAAGGTGTTTCTGAAAGGTTTAAACCGAACGCCGTTTCACTTAAAAATTCGTAACTTGATCTGTGATTGATGGTTTTGAATAATTCAAGTTGGGTTGGAAAGATAACTCCCATATCTTTCCAGTGGAACCATTCCCGAACCGTGATTCGAAGGTTAAGGCCCTCATTCGATCTGTACAAGGGAAGCAGTACTACCGATTCAAATCCTGGGAGCCAGTTGAAACTATGCTGCACTTCCAAAAATCATATCTTTTTAACCAATGATCCATATTCAGTGTATGAGATACCATTGGAAATCCCTTTGAATTATCTTTCCAACGATACCAAATAGTTCTCTCAATTCTCCCTAAAGCTCAGTCCAAATCACCTGAAGAGAAGGTGATGCGTGAACTGGCACGTTTCTGTGAGCCTAGTCTCCTGACCAACACGGACCATTTAATGAGCAAAGGAGAACATGGGGATGTAGGCAAGAGTCTTTCCTTTCCAATGGTACCAACCTCATTGTGGGGAAAGTTCTGTGCACAAAGTTATGGGCTATTAAAGTTATGAAAGTGAAAACCGCGGGATTGAAAAGATTGAAATGGAGGGGTGACTTTAAAATATCATAACTTTGGATAGGAAGGTCCGTTTGGGTTCATTCAAAAAATAGATTCACGTTCGTGATGTTAAGAATTGACCATAAAATTTTCACAATTTTATGAGCAAAAACAAGGCCAGGGGGATTTATTTGGAATGATGGTGCAAATAAAGGGAAAAAATGGGAATAAAAAAAAGCTGAAGAAATATATATATATATATATTTTCCCAAGCGTGCCCTTGATTTTGTGGTGTATTTCCAATTTAACCCCTGAAGTTAA
The DNA here is from genome assembly GCF_907164915.1 of Impatiens glandulifera. Taxonomy (NCBI): domain Eukaryota; kingdom Viridiplantae; phylum Streptophyta; class Magnoliopsida; order Ericales; family Balsaminaceae; genus Impatiens; species Impatiens glandulifera. Next base: position 69,746 of record NW_025919864.1, on the reverse strand, counting down.
GAGGGCGGTTTTTTCAGCTAAAAAAAAGAGATGGGTTAAAAAGGAGCAGTTTTTCCATAGATGAGTTTCGGGAGGAAGATCAGGAGAGCGGTTCTGGAGAGAGAAGGAGCAGTTATACAATCCAGTTTCAGTTCGGTTCCATCGAAGAAGAGGAAGGATTCAACTGAAAAGAGACAAAGAAATAAAGGCGAAGAACAGCTGTGCGATTCAACGATAATCGTTGAATCAAAGAAGAGATATGAATGATTTGTAAAGAGAATTTTGAGAGAAATGAAGAACACAAATTGAGAGAAAAACCCGTAAAGGGATTTGTGATATTTTATTCATATTAATAGTATCACAAAGTCCAATATAGGTACAAAAAACTCCCACCTATTCTAAATAAGTATCTTAACTAATTATAGGTACAAATTATACCTAAAACTTTATAATTAATACTACATAATACAAATATGGTTATAACTAATAAATGGTTATAACAACTTAGCTTAACTATCTAACAACATCATAACTAAGCCTTTAAAAAATTCACAACTAAATATAGAATTATTTTTACATTTCTTCTACACTCCCCCCTCAAGATGAAAATCTTGTAGTTGTAGCTTGTGTCGAAGATGCAAAAAATGATTCGTTTCAAATGACTTGGTAAAAATATTTGCAATCTGCATACTAGATGATACATGTGTTAGTGAAATAAAACCAGACTTGTATTTATTTCTTACCACATGACAATCAATATCAATGTGCTTTGTTCGCTCATGAAAAAAACCGGGTTTTCGGTAATGTGAATTGCTGCTTTGTTATCACAATGAAGTGTAATTGGCAGGGCAATCTGGATTTTGAAATCTAACAGCAAGTATGTTATCCACTGTAATTCACACACTGTTGAAGCCATGCTACGGTATTCAGCTTCAGCAGAAGAACGAGAAACAGTTTGTTGTTTCTTCGTTTTCCAAGCAATTAGTGAATTTCCGAGGTATATACAATAACCTGTTAATGATTTCCTTGAATCCAAACAAGATCCCCAATCACTATCACAGAAAGCAGACAACTTAAGATCATTTCTTGAAGAATAAAATACTCCTAAAGAAGGAGTTCCTTTCAAATATTTAACCACCTGTATAGCAGCATTAAAATGAGATTTAAAAGGTTTATTTATGAACTGACTTAATTGTTGAACACAATATGCAATGTCAGGCCTTGTGAAGTTCAAATAAAGTAGTCTACCAACCAGTCTTCTACACTGGTTTACATCACATAAATCATCATTTATAGGATCACTAATCAACTTCACTCCTTTTATCATAGGAATTGCAGATGACTTTGAAACAATTAATCCTAAATCAGATACAAGATCAAGGACATATTTCCTTTGATTCACATATATACCTTCTTCTTTATGAATAATTTCTAATCCTAAGAAAAACTTAGCATTGCCAAGATCCTTAATGGAGTATTTAGAATCAATTATAGATTTAATGTTTTCAATGTCCTGCAATGAATTACCAGCCAACAAAATATCATCAACATAAAGTAGTAAACAAGCAATTTGATCTCCTATCTTTTTAATAAATAGACAGTGATCATTCTGAGATTGTAAAAAACCAATATTTGAAAGCCATTTAGAGATTTCAAAATGCCATTGTCTTGAGGACTGTTTTAGTCCATATAAACTCTTATTGAGTTTGCATACTTGATTTGGAAATTCAGATTTTAAACCTTCTGGTGTAGTCATGTACACTTCTTCATCAAGAGAACCATGCAAAAATGCATTATTTACATCAATCTGATGTAAATGCCATTTATTTGCGGCTGTTAATGAAAGCAATAACCGAACAGTTACATTTTTCGCAACTGGTGCAAAACTTTGATGAAAATCAATTCCATCAATTTGATTGTAACCTTTTGCTACCAGACGTGCTTTACATTTATCTATACTACCATCAGCATGCAATTTTGTTTTGAAAATCCATCGACATCCAATGGCCTTTTTACCTTTCGGTAATTGTGTAAATGTCCAAGTATTGTTTTTATTTAAAGCATTTAGTTCAAGATTCATTGCTTCAACCCAATCTGAATTTAAAACAGCTTGTTTATATGAAGTTGGATCATGTGTTTGATCAATGTTTCCTAAAAAATCTGTATATATAGAATCATTACAAACAGTTGAAAAAGGAAAAGTTAAAGGAGTGAAATTTTTCTTACTAATATCAGTTTGATTTATGAAATCTTTCATCCAAGATGGTGTATGTGAAATTCTAGAGCTTCTTCTTACAAAATTTTCTTCAATATTCAAATGTGGCAGAGAGTTTTCATTTTGATTATCAACTAAAATTTCAGGTAAAATATTCTCAACTTGAGTTTCAACAGAAATTTCATGTTGAGTTTCAGCAGAAGATTCAGGATGAGTTTCAGCAAAAGATTCAGGCATAACATCACTTTCATATTCTTCTATGCTTATATCTTCAAGTTCATCATGTAAAAAAGATGGAACATTTTCTAATTTAACTTTAGAATAATCTAATGAATTTTCATTAGTCATGAATGGAAATATATCCTCATGAAAAATGACATCCCTAGAAACAGATATAATTCCAGTTTCTAATTCATACACATTGTATCATTTCTGATTCATAGGATATCCAATGAATACACATTTCTTTCCTCTATGTGCAAATTTTGATTTTTGTAGAATTATATTTGTAGCATAACATAAACATCCAAAAATTCTTAAGGAATTATAATCTGGATTAGTTTTATTAAGCATAAAAAATGGAGTTTTCCAATTAAGCATTTTCATAGGCATTCGGTTAATCAAATATGTAGCAGTAAGTAATGAATATGGCCAAAATTTAGAAGGCATGTGTGAATCAAACATAATTGACCTAGCTACTTGAACTAGATGTCTATGTTTTCTTTCCACAACCCCATTTTGTTGTGGAGTATATGCACAAGTTGTTTGATGAATTATTCCTAGAAATTTAAACAAATTAGAACATCTATCGTTTATGAATTCAGTCCCATTATCTGTTCTAATTATCTTAACTGTAGTCTCATACTGATTTTTGACAAAAACAAAAAAAAACTTGAAGTTTTTCAAAAACAAAAGTTTTATTAGGAATCAAGTAAATCCATGTACATCTAGAGAAATCATCAACAATAGTTAGCATATATGAACAATTTAAAACAGATTCTTCTCTATAAGGACCCCACAAATCCACATGCATAAGCTCAAATATTTTGTTAGTTTTAGTTGTGCTATTCATGAAAGGTAATCTATGTGATTTAGACAATGGACATGTATAACAATGTTTATCTCTATGAAAAGAATTTTGGTAAACTTTCTTAATGACTTCATCTGAAGGATGTCCAAATCTTTTATGAAGAATTTCAGAATCAACAATTGAAATGTTTACATTCTGACTAACATTGTTATTATCAGAAACATTGTTTTCAGAATCTAAAAGAAAAAAATCAGAAACATTATTGGTAGTTCTATCATCAGAAACGAAGTACAGATTCTCTATCCTCTTTCCAATTTCAACAATTGATGAAAGCTTATGGTCCTGCAAAAAACACATTGTTTTTGAAAAAATACAATCTGCTTTGTTATCATCAATAAGTCTAGCAGTTGAAATTAGATTAAATTTAAAATATGGAGCATAAAGAACCTCATTAAGTATCAATCTATCAGAAATTATAACTGATCCTATTTCAATTATGGATTTGCATGATCCATCTGCAAGGTACATTAGTCTAGGGATTTCTAACTTCTTAATGTCTTTCATTAATTTCTTATTATTGCATACATGACATGAAGCTCCTGAGTCTAATAACCAGTCATTTCTACTTTTTTCAGAATTGTTACTACTCATGTTAAATTCAAAAAATGTGAAAGAACAAGAGATTGGTTTAGAACACTTACCTGCAGCTGTGCCACTTGAAGATGCTCCACATGTGCCTTTTTTTCTTTTACATCCCTCATGCTCTTCAAAAACTCCTTGTACATCCTATACTCCTCAAGCGTTGCGTCTGCATATTCATCTTGATTGGAGACATTGTTAGCCATGTTGACTGATCCTTTCCTTTTGTAGTTATCGTTTGATCTTTCCTTTGGTTGTTTCCACCAGTCAGGGTATTCAACTATCTTGAAACAACTTTCCTTGAGGTGACCTTTTCCTCCACAATGAAGACACACCACATTTCTGGACTTAGACTTGTCTGAACTGTTGTTCCTCCTATCATTTCCCTCCCTTGCATACATAGAACTATCTTGATTAACATTCCTCAGGTAGTTCTTCTTTTCAACATTATGTAGCATAGTGAATGCCTTATACACAGCAGGCCATGGTTCTTGCATCAAAATTTGATCCTTAACGTATTCATACTGTTCATTAAGTCTCATTAGAAACTGTAACAGTTTATTTTCCTCATCATCTTGTAACATCTCTTGTTCAAGAAAGCATCCATCACAATCTGTCTTAGTTCCTCTACATCTACATCTCCTAAGTGGCTTTAAACTCATCATTTCATCCCAAAGAAGTCTTACCTTAGAATAGTATTCTTCAAGATCATTTCCTCCTTGTTGTAGGATGACGATGTCTTTTTGCAAATAGTATCTCCTCGGACCGTTGTTCCCTTCATATCTTGATTTCACTTCCAGCCACAGATCACGACTGGTCTTGGTCGACTGAAACCTTCTTTGAAGCCTTACATCGATCGTATTCATCATCCATGCTCTGACCATGGAGTCAACGATTCCCCACTGTCTTCCGTCTTCAGGATCCACTGGCCTCGGAAAAGATCCATCAATGAAGCCGATCTTGATTTTTGCAGATAATGCGAGTTGGACACTAAGACACCACCCATAGTAAGTTTCTCTAGTAAGAACTGCCTTCGTAAGTGTAAGTCCTGGATGATCCGCTGGATGAATCACAAGAGGATCGTTGTTATACTTCCTTTTCACTGGAAGATTCAATTGAGGAGAGGAGTGAGAGATATGCCCTGTAGATGTATGGCTAGGGTTACTTGATTCTTCAACGATATTCACCATTTTGGTGTTTGCTTCTCCGATAATTCTCAGCGTTAGAACGATTCTTGCTCTGATACCATGTGCGATTCAACGATAATCGTTGAATCAAAGAAGAGATATGAATGATTTGTAAAGAGAATTTTTTAGAGAAATGAAGAACACAAATTGAGAGAAAAACCCGTAAAGGGATTTGTGATATTTTATTCATATTAATAGTATCACAAAGTCCAATATAGGTACAAAAAACTCTCACCTATTCTAAATAAGTATCTTAACTAATTATAGGTACAAATTATACCTAAAACTTTATAATTAATACTACATAATACAAATATGGTTATAACTAATAAATGGTTATAACAACTTAGCTTAACTATCTAACAACATCATAACTAAGCCTTTAACAAATTCACAACTAAATATAGAATTATTTTTACATTTCTTCTACAACAGCAGAACGTCTACCTGAACTTCCTACGCTATTGGGCGAATTCAGTTCTTCCTTTTCGTCTGCTTTCTTTCTCCATTCAGGTGAGTCGTCAATCCAATGTAGCTTGTTACAATCTGTTTGAGGCATCGGTTCTGTACACCGATGTCATTCACGTATTAGAGATTCAACTGCATTTTCTTTCTTTTTCTCTATTGTTGATTCTTGGTTTTGCTTTTCTTGTTCTTGTTGTTCTTGCTATTGTGTTTTATTTTGCTGTTGGCTGGATATTTAAATTGATAGATGTTGGTTTAGATTAGTTTAGGTTTGAATTAGATTAGGGTTTCACCCTTGTTCTGGAGACGAAAGAGATTATTTTGTTGAAATCACAAAACCTGCGTTTGCCAAGAAGAAGAAGGTGTTGGCTGTGTAGTTTCTTCTGCTGTAGAAGATTAGGTGTGATTCCAGTGCGTAGACGAGCTCCAGGTGATTCAACGTATCGTCGCGGCGAGTTCTGTTGTGATCTGGAAGCAGGATTTAGACGGCGTCGGGTTGATTCTGCAGTTTAGGGGGATAATCGATCTTGGTCTTCTTGAGGCTGAGACTTAATCGAATCCATATGGCGAGTCAAAGTGGAGAGAAATGGAGCGCGGATGAGTTGAACAGACAGACGGGGGATAGCGGCGGACGGATCTGCGATCTCAGGCGCGAAGGCCGCCGGAAATCGTCTGGCCGGAGACGAGGGAAGACCAGTGGGTTATTTGTTATATTTCATTTCCTTCAACTTCTGTTGAAGTTTCAAAGAGGCCCCTGGGTCTCTTTTATTTTTAAATAAGCCTGAGAACTTTAATTTCAAATTAATTTATTGATTCGAAATTAAAGTAGTCCCTGATCTCTTCTTGATGTTTTAATTGGACCCCTAAACTTTCTTTTCCTTTTATTTTAATTTAAAACTTTCAAAAAAAAAATTAAAATAAATTTAGGTCCTGTTTGTTTCCCGATTTTAACAAACCATCTTAAAATGATGATTCTAACATTCAAACCACTTTCAAACTTTCTCAAATTTTCCCAAAAACTCCAAAATATAATTTTCTTCTAAAATAATTTTTCCCAGAATTTTGAAGGCCCGTTTGGAAAAATGTCTATCTTTGCAGTGTCATATCGGGGGTTCTATAAATCCGAAAATTCCAAATTTGATTCCCGTGAGTTTCTAATAATATTTTTGACTAGCATATGAAATTTTTGGGAGTTTTGAGAATTATTTTTGAAAATCACTCGTTTTAACGTGTTGCACTCGGAGTTCTCTTTAACTCTGAAAATTTTAAACTGGGAAACACTCGGGACCTTAAGTTAATCCACTCTCTTCTCTCATTTGAGCAAAAGGATAAAATTCTAATCCTCCAATCGAATTGTTATTCTCCTCATCTATCCTCATTTGATCTTTCTAAAAATTAAGAATCATTATATATATATATATAGATTAGTTAGTGAAAAAGTTGAACTTATATTGTTAAAATGTCACGCGTTTATCGAATTTTGGGTTGAATTTAAAATATAAAGTGTTATTAGTTTAGTTGGTTAAAAGGTTGTACTTGTTTTTGTTAGGTTGCAAGTTCGAACCATACCTATAGCATTTTTAATTTTATTTTTAACCGTTTTAAGTTATAGGCGGGTCAACCCACAATCCGACCCAAATATCCATTTACCCTCACATATATCCAAATTAACCACAGCTCTCGACCCGGCAATCCGAAAACTTTAAAAATTAAGCATCATTATATATATATATATATAGATTAGTTAGTTAAAAAATTGAACTTATATTGTTAAAATGTCACGCGTTTATCAAATTTTGGGTTAAATTTAAAATATAAAGTGTTATTAGCCTAGTTGGTTAAAAGGTTGAACTTGTTTTGTTAGGTTGCAAGTTCGAACCATACCTATAGCATTTTTAATTTTATTTTTAACCGTTTTAAGTTTATGGGCGGGTCAACCCACAATCCGACCCAAGTATCCATTTACTCTCACATATATCCAAATTAACCACAGCTCTCGACCCGAAATTCCAGACACTTTAAAAATTAAGCATCATTATATAGATAATTAATATTATTGCTATTGACCGGTATCATTAATTTCACAAGTCCTATTATTGCTATCACAAATATTATGTCACCTTTTTTGACTAATTAATTACTCTCTCTAATCAACTTTGTCACCTAATCAGCAACTCATTTTTTTTTTAAATAAAACAGGTCAAACCAGACTAAGAAACATATTGATTTAGGGGATTGTAAAATAAAGTTTAATATATTTAATTAAACATAATCATGTAAGTACTTTCTAAACAAACAAACAAAACTTAACAGTAATGTTTTTAAATTTATATATATATATATATATATATATATATATATATATATATATATATATATATATATATATATATATATATATATATATATATATATATTACCGAACAATTTTGAAAAAAGAAAATTGCTTTATTTCCCAATTTATCTTAAGTTCTTTTAGTTTTTTTTTTAACCTCATTGATCGTTTAAGGCAATTCAGAATAATAAGGGACTGTGACAGCGATTGCTTTTAAATTAGACTTACTATACATATATGTATCAAATGACCTTTTAATTTATTATCTGATTTTTGAATGAAAAGTATCAATAAAACTGTTTAAATATGTGACAGACAAAAATTATGTTCAATAGAGATGTAGATATACATCTAATTAATACAAAATATACCTAAACTAAAACATATATTAATACATTAAAAACACAACAAAATCATCTTGTTTGTTTTAACATAAAATGAAGGTGACTTCAAGTCCCAACTAGTGAATGTACTAATTTTGCATGTGACCCAAATTCCTTATTTGAAGGTGACGAAAAAATTGGCATTAGAATCCCGATCACGTTTGATCAAAACTAAAATTTTCATAAAAATGAAAAACTGTAGTTTCTTCAATCGATCAACATGAACAGTTAACATTCATGTTTTGGTTTCATTATATTCTAATACACGTACAAAAGCTATTATTAAGATTCAATTGTGGAATCAAATCCCGAAACCAAAATCTCATTTTTCCCAAAAACTATGTCAAGTGAATGGAACACATTCCCGGTCGATTGACACTTCAAGAAGATGTTTAAAATGGTCTTTGAGATTAAATGAAGCTTCTCATACCCTCGTATCGAAGGATGGAAGCTCCAATCATAATCCCAAAACCTACACATATCCTATAGTTGGATGTTGAAGACAACCGACAATCTTAAACTTGGCTCGGTTTTCAACCAAGAAAATCAGCCATTTCCCATGTCCGACCGAGAGGAAATGCCATCCGACCGAGGATTCTAGCTAGACATGGTTTTCGACCGAGAAAACTAGCTAGACAAGCGATCTGATTGAGGATCTTGGCCAAAACTGATTTTCAACCGAGAAAATTAGTTAGACACCATCTGACCGAGAATCTTGGCCAAACTTAGCTTGATCGGAAACCAGTCACACTCTATTTTTGACTGATGTTCAGTCGTTGTATTGACTGAGCGTCCAGACCCATTGACTTCGGGTTACACCGACCCAAACCCGCGAATTTGACCCGATTTGCTATCCGGATCCCGGCTTAAAGACCATGTTTGTTTGAAAATTTTAATTTTTAATTTTTTTATAGACTTAAGTTATTTTTTAAAATTCTAAAAAATAGAAACAATTTTAAAATATTTTTAGAATATTTTTACAAATAATATTTTGATAAAGGCTTATTTGAAGTTATTTTTAAAATTCTAACACCTTAAACTGATATTTTTCAGGTACATTCTTTAATAATTTCTGACATCAATTGTAGGTAGTAGATACTAGCATTTAAATATTAACCTATACATATCTAAAGCTTAAAAAATAATTGGTTAAATAAAACGTATTAATAAAACCTATACCCGTCTATATTGAGTAGAGACCGTTCTTTAACGGATACAGAGAATATAGCGCGAAAAGTTATTTCCAAAATATCACCAAACATTGAACTTAAATAAAATCTTTGATAAAATTTACGTTTTATACACGTACCCCAGTCTTTTATTGATTTTAAATTAAAAATGAATTGACGACTCTATAATAAAACAATAAATAATTTTTTTAATTAATAATTTAAAACAAATATTTATTTTAATTAAATTATAATTTGATTATTTTAAATTTAAAATTTTGTTTAAATTTGATCATAAAAATTAATTATAATTAAATTTATCAATTAATCATAGAAAAGTTATTTTAATTAGATGGGAAGTGAATTAGTTGAAGTTAAATTTCAATAACATCACACGCATATAAGTTTTATTTTCTTAATTAAAATTAGTTATTTGATTTTTAATATCAAAATTCATATAAGTTGTTAATTTAATTACAATTAACCGAGTAGTCATAAATAATAAAAACCTAATTTTGAATATTGGTACTGGCTAGGATCATTTGTTAAATTTATTTATAAAGTTGTAAAATTCTATTTATATTTATAAACTTGTCAAAAAGTGTCAAAATTAATCAACTTAACAGAATTTATGAAACGGAGTTAGTTTTCTATGCACATAGCATTTTCATGTCATATTCACATATTTATTATATATATATTTTTTAACATAATTTTATCAATCCAAACGGACCTTCCATTTAATAAATAAAAGTAAATAAAAAATATTTTAACTTCACTTTTCACCTTCCAAAACCTCCCTCGACAACGGAAATATCAACGTTCATTGCCAATATATCGATGAGGTCGGGATCGTTTGGGACAGTCACTGTTGTGCGGCGTCCATCGACGGCAGTGAACTGAAGCTGAAGTGCGCCGTCTTTATTAAATCTGCGAAAACTACGACGAATTTGTTGGATTTGATCTAGGGTTTTCGGCTTGAATTATAGGCGGTGGAATGATTGTAGCGTCAATGACAAGAGCTTGGGGGAGAAATTGAGGAGAAGAGTAACATATATAGTAGTTAAAGTAGTTTTGGATGAAACAGATTGAAATCCATTATTTGATCTTCCTCCTCCGATGACCTATTGCGGGATTAGAAATATCTTCCGATTAGAGAGAAAAACCAAGAGTCTCATCGTTTTAAGAGTTGGGGGAGAATTAATGATGATTAAAGAATTGTGGAACAGTAATGGTGTAAAATCCATGGATGGACGACGATGGAGGAATAAATCATTTGTCTCTCCGGTGACTGAAGTAGTTTGAGGTATAGAGAGACGATCGAATGCTGTTAAGTGTGATGAAGAGAAGAGGAGCCCGATGTAAATCTTTTCCAGTTCTCCCTCCTCTTAACAAATTAGCTAAATATTCCGATTAAAACCCTAATCGAGCATCTACTGATTGGAGTGGAATCAAGGTTGTCAATGGTGAAATTGAAATATTTTATTTTTATTACTTTTATCCCGTTTCATAATTCTGTTAAGTTAAATAATTTTGACACTTTTTGACAAGTTTATATATATAAATAAAATTTTACAACTTTATAAATAAATTTGACACCTCCCTCCAACTTTATAAATAAAATTGAAGTTAAATTTCAATAACATCACACTCATATAAGTTTTATTTTCTTAATTAAAATTAGTTATTTGATTTTTAATATCAAAATCCATATAAGTTGTTAATTTAATTACAATTAACCGAAGTAGTCATAATTAATAAAAACCTAATTTTGAATATTGGTACTGGCTAGGATCATTTGAAAATATTTGATAAAATAATTTTCTCACGTTGGCAGTGAAAATATTGATGAGAAAAATTGTAAACTTTTTAATTGTTCTGGTTATAGTGATCAATATCTATAAAAAGAAAAGATAAATTAATTAATTTAGTTTAGGTAATATGTCTCGTTAATAAACATTATTTTATATATATATATATATTTTCATTTTGAATAAACATGAAACTTGGCCTAACTCCCAATTAAAGAAATATGAGTAAATGTGTGGTTTTGACGGTACATCTCAGGGGATTCAATTTTCTATATTCTTGAGAGTATCTTAAAGGTGTATTATTCTAGAGAGAGAGTGAGGGAGTCCAATGAGATATTTGTCTTAGTTCTTCCATCCAACTAGCTAGATTCAATTCATAGATTTCTTCCGGATGTTATAAGTCTGTTGGTTGCGCAGACACAACGATCGCAGGAAAAGCATGCTAGCTAGAGTCCTCGATCGAGCTCTCTGGAAGGTACGTACAAATATCATTTCTGGCGTCTCATTCATGTCTTTCTTCTTCCGTACCTAAAGAATGAAAGAGATCGATATCCATTTCCTCGTTTTTTCATAGCCTGTAATTTCTAGCTAGTGAGGTTACAATTACATTACTATGAAAATATCCCTGATTTATTTGATGTACTTTCCAGACGATGTAAATGATTATAAACACTATACGATGATTTAAATCTTGTATATAGACTTGGCCATTTCATTGCTAAAGCTGAAAATCATGAGGTAGCATAGACACTTGGCAGATGCTAGCTGCTTAGGAGATGAATTGACGATTATATATGGGCATTTAGGAGTGGGTTATGTCTCAAGTTTATTAATTTACCCTTAAATAAGTTGTGATTTGGAAAATTATGATCAAGACTCAATTGATTAGTGCATGGTTCTGCTATTATTCTGGAATGACTTGTTTTGATTTGTTAATTTCCTTGCTGTGTTTCATTTGCAATTAAAGTTCTAATGATCGATGTAAATTAGCTAATCCCGTAAAGTAACATTCCTGACTTACTGTCCTCCCACTAAATCTAAAATGAAGGTCCTAATTGGAACGGTTTGTTAAGCAATCAACAAAAATGGAGAATAGTTGAGATCTTTAAATATTAAGTTTTGAGAGATTAGAAGAATAGTTAGAGCTTTAGAAATTAGATTTGGAGAGATTAGAAAATTCACGCTTACTCTTTGAGAGCTTTCTCATTATAAATATTAACAAAATAAACAAACCAGTCTTTCAAGTTATGAGGTAAATACATCAACAACAAGGATTTGATCAATGATGTGCTCATAACGATCATTGAGTCCCATCAGAAATTGAAGCAATTTGTTATCTTCTTCATTTTGAGCAGTATACTCTCTGCATTTTTCATCTTGACAGTAAAATGTTGATTTTAACTCTTTTGACTCATCCCATAAAAGTTTGATCTTGGAATAATTCATTTATAGAGTTAGAGAACTTTGTTTCATATTTGTGATTTCATTTTTTACTCCAAATCTTCTGGGACCGTTGTTCTTTTCATAACGCCCTTTGATCTCAGTCCATAGCTCTTGAGTTATTTCAGTTTCTTAGAAATTTTCTTATATCTCATTTGATATTGAATTAATGATTCAAGAACGGACCATTGCATCAACTATCTCCCATTGTTCGGCATCAGCTTCATTTTTCGGCCTAGAACATGAACCATCCAAAAACCCTAATTTAGTTTTAACTTTTGAGGCTAACCTAATTGATTTGCACCAGCTGAAGTAGTTGAATCTTATTAGGAGTTTTGAGCAGAGAATGATGTTCGAATTATAGCACTATGGAGCATCAAAAGATCAATATTGTACTTCCTTTTCTGGCTTGCTCTCACTGTTCCGCTTCCAGTTGCGCCTTCTCCTACAGCTTCTCTTTCAGCCATGGTGAGTTTAGTTGTCAATTAAAATCTTTCACCAACGTGCTCTGATACCATGTTAAAAAATCAACAGAAATGGAGAATAGTTGAGACCTTTAGAGATTATGTTTTGAGAGATTAGAATAATAGTTGAGAGCTTTAGAAATTAGGAAATGCCCATATATAATCGTCAAATTTAAATCAAGACAAGATCAAAGATATGGAAATGTTGATAGTTGATATTTCGGTGCAAACATATATTCTTTGAGAATGTGTTGTATTGTGTTTGAATATTCCTAGTGAATATCATTCTCGTTGTTTGTGAAGAAGGGGTGACGTAAGAGTTTTATCTCGAACATTCATAAAATCTTTGTCTTGTGTTCTTTATCATTTCCGGTTATTTTATTATTCGAATCGCTTTCTTCTTCCTTCAACCGATCCTTCTTCTCTCTATCTAATTTGTGTGTGTTGCTTCAGGCTGAAACAAACATTTTCGCACTTGAACCCGATTCAAGAGTTTGTGACAGACTGTGTAGTGTTGAGACCGATGTTAATTCCTAACCGAATTAGCGCCAACCGTTGTGAGTGTGTAGGAGGTCTCCTTTAGCCGGACCCCAGACCCCTATCGGCGATCCCGATCCGATCACTTTGATACCTCAAAATTGTATTAGCTTAAAATATTAAAACTAAAGATAGTGTTTTGTATTTGAGAAATTATATTATTAGCCAAAAATTAAAAATTTATAATAAAATTATATTAAAAAATAATATTAAAATAATATTAATAATTAAATAATAATAACAATAATTAAATAATAAGAATAATAAGAATAAAAATAATTATAATTTTAATAATAATTAAATAATAATAATAAATGTTGTTTTCTTTTCAAGTTTTATAATAATAGTTTTTAGTTTATTTAATAAGAATTTAAAAATATTAATAAATTTAATTATATTTTTTATATTATTTTTTAAAAAATAAATTTGTTTATAAATCAAATTAATTAATTAATCAACAAAAATATCAATATATATATATATATATATATATATATATATATATATATATATATATATATATATATATTTTAAAAATATAATTTTTTATATTTTTTTTATTAATGTATTATTATTATTATTATGTAACTTCTAACTTTTAACTAAAAGAATATTAATCAATTAAAAAATTATAATAATTTTTTAAAAATAATTTAATAATTATAATAATAAATATAATTAATATAATAATTGTTTAATAATAAGAAGAATATTAATACTAATAATAATAAAAATAAAATAATTATTGTTTTAATAATAATAAAATAATTAAATAATAATAATTAAATAATAATAATAATAATTATATTAATATGTTAGGCGGAATAAAATATCATATTAATTTTTAAAATTGGATAGTAAGATTAATTTAATATAATTTGATTAAAAAATTTAACCATTATGCATTTTATTAATGAATAATAAATGTTTATATGATTTGTTTCTATTATTTTTCTTTTTATTTTATTTTCTTTTATTTGGTTTTAAAAAATTATATTATTTGATAAAATAATAAATAGTAGTTTAGTTTTTAAATTTGTTAAATTATTTGAATATTTTATTATAATTAAAATTTACAAGAATAAAATAAAAATATTTTAATTTATAAATTAAATATATATATAATAAATAATTTTTTAATAAAAATTTATATTTATAAACAGTTTCAAATGATAAAAATAATTTTACAGATAAATATATAACAATGTAAATATTAATATTATTTTATTATTTTATTATTATTTTTATTATAAGAAATACATTATTAATAATATTTATGTTTTTAATAAAAATAAAGATATTTATAAAAATATTAATAAAAATATTTTTTAATTAATTTTTTAATATGATAAATAAATATACTTAACATTTTAAAATATTATAACTCAAAAATTAACAATTTTATTTTTATTAATTATGAGTAGAATTTAGTTTAGATAGTACAAAACTATCTTATTTAACTATAATAATAATTATTATTATTATTTTAGTTTTAATAATTACAATTATATTTTTTTTAGTTTTATTATAATTTTTTTTGTTTTATAATTTTAATTTTTTTATCTTTAATATTATTATTTTAATTGTTTTTATATTTATTATTTTATTTTGATTTTTATATTTATATTTATATTTATATTTTTTTTATTATTATTAGTTTTATTATTATCATTATTATTAAAACAATTTTATAATTTTGATATCGTTATTAATTTTAATTTTTATTATTATAATTATTATTACTTTATTATTATTAATTATTATGTTATTATTATTATTATTTTTATATAATAGTATTTTTTATTTTATTTAATAATATTTTTATAATTATTGTCTAGAGTGTTCTTTATTTTATTAATATTTTGAAAATTTTAAAAGAATATATATAAGGCAAAAACATAGCAATACAGTATCAAGTATAATAATTGTTTGCTTATAGTTAATAAAATTAAAAATAAAAATATGAATTATTATTTATTATAATATAAATTATTATTTATTATTTATTATATTGTATATTTATATAATATTAATTTTAAATTAATTATATTAATAAAAAATAATAATAAATTAAAAATATAATAATAATAAATTATTTTGTAATAATTTTATTTAGTATATTTGGAAACATTTATTAATATATATATATATATATATATATATATATAATAAATTTGAGCATATTTTCGTAACTACAAATTTTATTATTTAATAAAATTAATTTACAAAAAAATAATTAATAATTATTATATTATATATTTATATAAATATTAAGTTTTAAAATAATTATAATAATAAAAAATAAATAATTAAGGATAATAAATAATGATAATAATAAATAAAATAATAATATAAATATAAATAAATATAATAATATATATATATATATATTATAAAATGAAGTTTATCATATTTATTTTGGTAACTTAAAATTTTATTCATTTTGATATAGAATTATATATTTTTATTTGAATTATTGGATGAATTAATAAAATTAATAAGTATTTATGATACAACTAATTTTTTATTATTCTAATTTAAATTTCTTATATTTTAAATTTGTATGTAAACACATGAATATCTATT
This sequence comes from Impatiens glandulifera, assembly GCF_907164915.1. Lineage (NCBI taxonomy): Eukaryota > Viridiplantae > Streptophyta > Magnoliopsida > Ericales > Balsaminaceae > Impatiens > Impatiens glandulifera. The sequence continues at coordinate 53,506 of NW_025919864.1, read as the reverse complement.
TATATTTTATAATAAGAAAACAATTATATAATTAAATTAAAAATAATAATTATACTAATAATATACTTTTAAAAAATATTACAAATAATACTTTTAAAAAATAGATAATAATAAAATAATTTTTTTATTAGGATTTTTATTATTTAAATTAATATTTAGATAAAGTTAATCTTAAATAAATTAATTTTATTTTATATGTTTGTAGTGAATTAATTATTGTTTATAGTTAATAAATTTAAAATTATAAAAGTTAATTACTATTTATTATATTATATAAATTTTAATTTTAGAAATAATAATAATAAATTTAAAAATATAATAATAAATAAATAATAATAATAATAAATAATAATATAATATAATGTAAATATAAATATAAATAATAATAAATTATTTTTGCAATAATTTTTATTTAGTATATTTTGAAAACATTTACCTATATATATATATATATATATAATTTCAGCATATTTATTTGATATCTAATTTTTTTATAATTTCTTTTAATTGATAATAAATTTAAATGTTATATATATTCTAGATTTTGAAATATAATTATATATCATAGTTTATAAATATATATATTTTTTCTGAAATTATGTTTTAATTAATAAAATTATTAAAAACTTTGCGTTATAAATATTTATTTTACCTATTTGGTAAATAATTAGTAAATTCTAATAAATTTAAAATATATTCCTATAAAAATTTAATAATTCATAAAATACATCATATTTTTCTAAATTATTAATGATTTTGCTCAAGACATTGTTGTCTATGTCTCGTATTATCTTTTTGGCCACACCTCCCACGATAAGTGGTAATTTGTGAGTTATCCAACACAATTTGAATGTACTAATTTTGACAATGTTGTTTTTCTTTTTTATCAAATTTTTATGGGAATAAGATTAACATATTTCTCTCAATCATGTGTTACCGGAAATGTCCAATATGATTCGATAGGTATAAGATGAAAATCATAATGCCACAACTCAAAGAGTGTTATTAGATTGTAATATGAATTAATTTATTGAGACCAATTGATATTGCACACTATACAACCAATAACTATATGTGAACATAGAGAGTGATATCAGTACCATTTTTTATAAGAACAAAAAAAAATTACATAGGTCAATGATATGCTTGTTTCCACCTTTCCAAAAACTGTTATTCATTTGTAACGTCCATTAGTCACATGAAAGATCCCACTTTACTAATTGTATGGAGCAATTTTGTATGTTGTTGTATTTCTTTCTATTTTTTTCAAATAAATTTGTTGATAATTTGCAATAAGTATATCCACTTTGAAAATCATTCAAAGTTTGAGTATTCTTTTCTGTAACAAATTTTATAGAACGGTAATATATATTTTTATTATTGACGTGACCGAAAAAAAATGAATAGACCTTAAGATATTGTTAAAACTTTCTACCATATTTGTTGTTATTTGAACATAATGATATCCTCCGTCGTGAGATATAATCCACGTCTTAAATGAAATATTTCGTAACTAATTTTTTGCATTGAAAATAACCTCTTTTATTCGTCACAACAAAGCTTAAAAAAAACTCACTTGACTATTATTTCGTACCACCCATCATAACATCTTAAAATATGATATAGGATAAATTGAACTAATATTACTATAGACATAAGAAACAAAATCGATGTACACACATGTATTTAGTGATCCATTCGATATATAAATCTAATTAGTAAATTCTAATAAATTTAAAATATCTTCCTATAAAAATTTAATAATTCATAAAATACATCATATTTTTCTAAATTATTGACGATTTTGCTCAAGACATTGTTGTCTATGTCTCGTATTATCTTTTTGGCCACACCTCCCACGATAAGTGGTAATTTGTGAGTTATCCAACACAATTTGAATGTACTAATTTTGACAGTGTTGTTTTTCTTTTTTCTCAAATTTTTATTGGAATAAGATTAACATATTTCTCTCAATCATGTGTTACCGGAAATGTCCAATATGATTCGATAGGTATAAGATGAAAATCATAATGCCACAACTCAAAAAGTGTTATTAGATTGTAATATGACTCAATTTATTGAGCCCAATTGATATTGGGCACTATACAACCAATAACTATATGTGAACATAGAGAGTGATATCAGTACCATTTTCTATAAGAACAACAAAATTTACATAGGTCAATGATATGCTTGTTTCCACCTTTCCAAAAACTGTTATTCGTTTGTAACGTCCATTAGTCACATGAAAGATCCCACTTTGCTAATTGTATGGAGCAATTTTGTATGTTGTTGTATTTCTTTCGATTTTTTTTCAAATAAATTTGTTGATAATTTGCAATAGGTATGTCCACTTTGAAAATCATTCAAAGTTTGAGTATTCTTTTCTGTAACAAATTTTATAGAACGGTAATATATATTTTTATTATTGACGTGACCGAAAAAAAATGAATAGACCTTAAGATATTGTTAAAACTTTCTACCATATTTGTTGTTATTTGAACATAATGATATCCTCTGTCGTGAGATATAATCCACGTCTCAAATGAAATATTTCGTAACTAATTTTTTGCATTGAGAATAACCTCTTTTATTCGTCACAACAAAGTTTAAAAAAACTCATTTGACTATTATTTTGTACCACCCATCATAACATCTTAAAATATTATATAGGATAAATTGAACTAAAATTATTACGTACATAATAAAAACAAAATCGATGTACACATATATTTAGTGATCCATTCTATATATAAATTTACGAATGTGACTTAAATATCAATTTCATCTGGGGATGTCTCTTCATTGACTAAAGTATAAGCAAGTGTGGACATGAATGTTTATTGGGAATTAGAAACTTTGTTATGCCTCTTTCAAAATTTATTATCAATACTCATTATAATATCAATTAATAATAATAATAATAATAATAAATAAAATATAACTAATTAAAAATATATATTTTAAAATAAAATATATGAAAAATATTAAATAATATTAATATTATTTTATTATTATTTGTTTTTATTATAAAAAAATAATAAAACTTCTTACACACATTTCTAATAAAATTATAATTAATAAAGATTTATAATTTTATAATTAAAATTTTGTATATAACAAAACAAATATACTTAATTTTATAAAATCCTTAAATTTAACTCCAAAAATTATAGTTATTTATTTATTTATTATTATCATTATTATTATTATTATTATTGTTATTATTTTTGTTATTATTTTTATTATTATTATTATTATTATTTAAATTTAATTATATTATTATAATTCTAATTCTAATTGTTATAATTCTAATTTTTATTATTAATTATTTTAATTAGTTTTATTATTATCATTATTATTATTATTATAATGTTTATTCTTATTCTTATTAATATTTGTTATTATTTTTATTTATTTTTATTTGTTATTATTTTTATCTTTATTGTTTTTTATTTTATATTATAGTTTTATTTTTTTGGTTAATATTTAATTTATAATTTAGTGATTACTATAAAAATTATAAGATTGACCAACATTACAAAAATAAAATTAAGTGTTAAAATAATATTTTATTATATTTAAAATAAAAATATTTTAAATTTTAAATTAAATAATTTAAATAAATATATATATATATGTATAGATATTAAATAATTTTATTGTTATTGTTTTTTCAAATTTCATAATAATGGTTTTTAATTTATTTTTTAAGAATTTAAAAATATTAATTAATTTATCAAAAAAAACTATAAATATGAATAATTTTTAAGAATATAAAATTTAATATTCTTTTATTTATTAATGTATTATTAGTATTATTATTTGTTAATAAAGTATGATTACAGAAATATATAAAGTATTATTTGTTTTTACTAATAATATTATTATAAAAATAAAATAATTAGTATGATCATAATATTAAAAATGTAATAATAAAATAAATAAATTAAATTATTATTATAATTAGAGTATTATTAATTAAATTAATTATAATAATAATAAAACATAATTAATTATTATAATAATATTAATTATAATATAATAATAATATTAATAATAATAAAAATATAATAATAATAATAATAATAAATATATAATGTAATAAATAATAATTATTTTTTTTACTTTTAATTTTATTAATATCAAAACTCATAATTCTTCTGTGTATCATATGTATTTTATTAATATCAAAACTCATAATTCTTCTGTGTATTATATGTATTATTGTATTATGTTTAGTTATTTCAGTCGTCTTTAACTCTTTAACATAAAGTAATAATAATGATAATAAAAAAATTATAATAATATAAAATAATAAAATTTAAATTAAATTAATAAAAAAAATTAATTTTAAATCATAAAATCATCATGAAATTAAAATAATAATAATAATAAATAAAAACTAATAAAGATAAAAATAATAATATTAAAATCATAAAATTAAAATAACAATAAAACTCATAATAATAATAATAATAATAATAATAATAATAATAATAATACTGAAATATTTTGAGATATAATTTAAGAATTTTATAAAGTTAACTATAATTATTTGTTATATAAAAAATTTAAATAAAAATATTATTATTAATTTCATAATTATCTTTATTTTTATTAGTAAAGATTATAAATAAATTATTTTTTTATAAATAAAATAATAAACAATAATAAAAGATTATAAAGTAATATTAATATTTATATTGTTACAATTTGAAACTGTTTATAAAAATTATTATTATTAGTATTAAAATTTTATTTATTATAAATATTTTATTAATTATTTAATTTATAAATTAAAATATTTTATTCTTATAAATTTTAAATATAATAAAATATTCAAATAATTTTTAATAGATTTAAACTCAACTATTTATTTATTTTTTTAAAATAATTATAATGATAATCAAATAATATAATTTGAATATAAATTACAAAAATTAATGATTATCTATTTTATATATATGAATAATAAATGTTTATATGATTTGTTTTTATTGGTTTTTTAAAAATTATATTATTTGATAAAATGATCAATAATTGAGTTTTCAAATTTATAATTTATTAGAATATTTTTTTATATTTAAAAAATAAAAATATTTTAATTTATATATTTAAAATTTATATATAATAAATACTTTTTAATATAAATAAATCAAATATATTTATAAACAGTTTCAAGTCATACAAACAATAATTTTATTGTCATTATATAAAATTCATATAGAAATATTAATGTAAAGAATATTAATATTATTTTATAATATTTTTATTATCTTTAAAAAAAATTATAAAAATAATAATAATATTTTTTAGTTAAATTTTTTACATAATAAATAAATATACCTAACCTTATAAAATCCTTAAATTATAACATTATTTCTAAGAAAAATATAATTAATAAAAAATTATAATTTTTTAATTAAATATTTTATATATAACAAATAAATATACTTCATTTTATAAAATCTTTAAATTATAATTAAAATATTTACAGTTTTATTTATTTATTATTATTAGTTTTATTATTATTTATATTTAATTAATTATTATAATTATAATTATAATTATTTTTAATTTAATTTTTATTTATTAATTTAATTTAATTATTATCATTATTATCAATTTTTATTACTATTACTATTACTATTACTATTATTTTATTATTATTATTATTAAAGTATTTATTATTATTATTATTAATATTTGTTATTATTTTTATTTGATAATATTTTATTATTATCTTTATTTTCTATTATTATTATTATTATTATATTATAGTTATTATTCTTATTAATATTTGTTATTATTTTTTTTAATAATATTTTATTATTATTATTATATTTTAATTATTATTATCTTTATTTTTTTATTTTTATTATTATATTATAGTTTTATTTTTGGTTAATTTGTTAAAATACTTTTTGATTTTCTTTTATTAAAAGGGTTTGGTTACACCTTAAAAAAAATCTCAACGCCATATTTCATATTCTCATTCAATCTAAGTATATTTTAAAAAGTTTATCGTCTAATATCAATTATAAGTAAATAATATTAATGTTTAAAAAAAGAGTAAATATGATTTTATCCAAATAAATGAAAACAATTGTTTGGTGACCACGATGTTTTCCAAATCAATGAAAACTATTTTTTTATTTTATTTTGGTTGAAAATTATATGCAGCCATTTTTTTAAATTTAAAAAAAAGTAAAATAGGATGCTTAAGCAAAACATTGTTAGGTGAACGGGTCACAGACAACAACGAACGTGGAACTAGCTAGACCAAGCACAAACAATCAAATGAACCTTAGTTGGAAACTAGGCTAGAGCATCTTAGCCTACAACAAATACCAAAGACTAAAATCTAAATATAAAATCAATACATAATAACATACCACAAAAAAGATTGTGAGAGCTCTTCAAGAAATTTTAAAACAAAATTAAAAGTTTTTTTTAAGCTTAAATTTACCTCTTAAGAGACATTCTAACATGTATTAAAACATCCATAAAGTATCTCCAAGCATCGATTCGCTCAAGAAACCAATGTTGACATTTTAAATTATTTTTTAAATTTAGCCATTTTGTTTTAAAATGAATGATAACAATTCAAATTGATAGTGAGCTTATAAATGATATATGAAACAATAATCAATCATCAATTTGAGAACAAAGTATTCTACAAGTATGAATGAATAAAAATGCAATAACTCAAATTTTATTCAAATTTTGCCTATACATATATAATGAAAATGAGATTTACAATGATTCATGCAATTCTTAACAAAGAAATCCAGGTTAAACTACTTAATACTCACTCAAACAAAAGCTCATAAAGTGTTGAAAGAGTTGGAGCTTGAGAATGATAAAATGAGAAAGAGGTTCTCGACTTGTATTTCCTATTATAAGCTCCTCTACAGTGGTATTTATAGCATATGTCAAAGGAAATGAACCAATTCAAAGCATAACTAGGGGTATTTATAGCATATGTGAAAGGAAATGACCAATCAAATCATAACTAGTTCAATTTCTCCAAAGAACTTTCGGTAGTCGGTTTTGTGGGATAAAATTTGAAATGTGTTTAATTAATCGAATTGACTGACACATTTGAACTCCACGTACTTTCCTGACCATATAGCTTTTTCGGAGTTCAATTTGGTGGCCCTAGTCAAAAGTTACAAATTACAAGAGATTAGGTCTTTTTTTTTTTGTTGATTTTTGTCGGCTACTGCGCCAAGGAAATGGTCTTCCAAAATGTTAGGGACGTGCAATAGGTGTTGGGCCTAACTTTTGCATGGGAGTGAGTCACTGATTGCTTCCATGCATGGAGAGTGGGCGTTCGGTCTAGGTCGGGTTTCGACCCTGTGCATATATTCATTGGAGAAAACCACTGCTCCGATTTGCTCTTGCAGTTAGGAGACGATTGTTTTCTTTATCTTCATTCATTGGAGAAGACCCTACTCTGATTCGCTCTTGCAGTCGAAAAGGCGATTATTTTCTTCATCTTCATTCATTAGAGAATACCCTGTTCCGATTCGCTCTTACAGTCGGGGAGGCGATTGTTTTATTTATCTTCATTCATTGGAGAAAACCTTCGCTCCGATTTGCTCTTGCAGTCGGGAAGACGATTGTTTTCTCCATCATTCATTGGAGAAAATTCCTACTCCGATATGTTCTTACAGTTGGGGAAGCGGTTGTTTTCTCCATCTCCATTCGTTGGAGAAAATCACTGCTCCGATTTTCTCTTGCAGTCGAGGAGGCGATTGTTTTATTCATCTTCATTCATTGGAGAAAATCCTTGCTCCAATTTGCTCTTGCAATCGAGGAGGTAATTATTTTCTCCATCTCCATTCATTGTAGAAAATCCCTACTTTGATTTTCCTTCGCACTTGGGGAGGCGATTGTTTTCTCCATCTCCATTCATTGGAGAAAACTCATGCTTCGATTTGCTCTCGCAATCGGAAAAAATGATGGTTTTCTCCATCTTCATTAATTGGAGCTTGCTTCGATTTTCTCTTGTAGTCGAAGAGGTGGTTATTTTTGTTGTGGATACCATCGTTGCAATGATTTCCGTTTTGTTTTCTCTATTTTTTCTTGTTATCATGTACTTCATCGCTAATGTATTTATATAAAAAAAAAATGTTTTGAGGATCAATCCCTCAAGGATTGTAGTACGAAGGTCCCTTTTGTTTTATCAATCCATGTTTCGATTGCCCTCGTAATCAGGAGGCGTTCATTCATGGTCTTCGTGAATACCATTGCTCACACAAAATTTTTTTTGCATGTTTATAGCTATATCTATATCTGATTTTTTTTAGTTTCTTTGAGAATAAAGCTAAAGTGGCGACTCTAAAGTTAATTAAATCGATACAACCGCGAATGAATCGATTTAAAACCTGTACGAGCCAATTCAAAAGGTCTATGCTAAATAAAATTATTTTTCGGTTCTTCATCCCTTTACACTTTTTACGGGATGTAGAGAAGATAAGTCAATGGGATCTTTATCATATAGCTCGCCTTAACACACGAAAAATGTTTTCTCTTAAAAAACAGTGCACGGGTTGAACCTACCATAAAAATATTTTGTCTCCTACCGCGAAAGCACGTGAGGAAGGTAAGACATAGGGTCGATAATTTCCGGATCGCACAAACCGCCCTTAATGACGGGGTAATTATTTTTATTCCCTTGGCCAGAGCTAGACGGTAAAGAACGAATCCGACTGAAAGAACGCCCATGTCCGATAGAAATATCTGAAACTGCTCCCGTTTAGAGTAAATCGGGCTGTAGGGATCGAAGTGGTAAGCGAAACGTTCGTAATGCTTGCCTGTTGAACATTAAGAACAAAGGCCAACCTAAGGTCGGCGTGATCGCGACCGTTATGGAACGACCAATCGGATTGTTGGTTTATTTAGCTAGGGATCCCACGCCTTCCTTACGTTGCGGGACGAAAACCACGTCTCGTCTCGTTCGATCGAGTTGGTGTTTGAATGGTGCGTGCGGTGGCTTTGTTTCCACGAGAAGTACGGGACGAGGAGGGCGAGTGGAGGATGAAGCCGACTGCATCGTCGAGCCGTTGGTAATCGCTGAAGGCGTGATGGCCGCATTCGTGAGCGATGAACCAAGCGCCACCGAGGACGCAGCCCTGGACGTAGGCGTAAATAAGCCAGACGAAGCATGACAGGGCAGGGGGGCCGAGAGGAGATGGATGTAGGATGTGGCGGCGTAGAAGAGGAAGGAGATAATGAGGAGATCGTATACTAATACAACGTAGAAAAATGAGGTGATGACCGATTTTTGAATGCAGTGTGGGGATTGATTTCTTAATCTCGGCTAGCTAGCGTAAATGGCGGTTTTGAGGATGGGGCTCGATCGAGGGCGTTCACTTGTGTTTTTCGTTCGAAGGAAGAACAGTCGACATTTGCCCACCTGCACATATATTAAGCTTGGATCCATTCAACAAATTTGAACCCAAAAATGATAGATGGCATTGAATTACCACTGAGAGTTTGGATTGAATTTGAATTCGATTATAATAATTCAAATTATCTAAAACCAAAATATATTCTCTAATCATTTATTATATTTCAGCCAAATTAATTTTTATACTTCTTTTTTATCAACTAAGTCAACCATGCATTTCTTTTCGTAACTATTAAATTTTAATTTCAAAACAGTTTTAAACTTAGGGAAGGTTGGTTGGTTTAAAGTGTTAGATTCATACGTGTGTGTGATTCCACTATTTATTTGATTACCCTAAATAATCATCTATTCCTATTTAAATTCAAAATAATAAATTGTTGTATTTGTCACTTTCTTTTCAGGTATTTTCATAAATCATAAATGTTTATTTTTTTCTTATAATTATAATTATATTATTCATTATTTTTTAATTAAAATAATAATTTTAAAATAATATCAAATAATTTATTAAAATAAAATATAATTAATAGTAAATTTTATAAATATTTTTTTTAACAATAATTACAATGATTAATAATATAGTCATTTTAATTTTAAATATTATATATTAATAATAAAATTATAATAAATTAATTAAAATGAAAAATATAAAACTTAAAAATAAAAGAAGAAAAAAATATTTTATTATAAAAAAAAATATTTAAAAATTATTAGAAAGTTAAATATGAAATATTTTAATAAAATTTGTTTAATTGAATATAAATGTGTTTAATCCACTTTTTATATATATATTATTTTTAAAAAATTATGTTTGATTGATGATATTTTACTTTTTATTCTATTATTAAAAACATATATGGTCAATCTTTTGAGAAATTTTGTAACGTAATTCTAAAAAGTTTGAACCTCCAAACTTTTGTTGTTTTAATTTTAAAAATATATATATAATTAGTACAATTGATATTAGATTTTTATATCTTTATTATTTTATTAAATTATGACATACTTAGATTATTTTATATATTATAAAACAATTATAAGGTAAACAATAATAATATTTTATATTTATAATAAAATAAAATATAGTAAAAAATGAAATTGAGAAATAATTATTAAATTCATTTTAAAATAATAATAATAATAATTTCTTTGTTTGAACTAAGTGTCTCCTTAATTAATTAAATAGTTTGAATTACAAATATAATAAATTTATATACTAATGACTGCATAATTTTATAATTATTATAGATAAAAAAAACAAAAAATATAGTATTAAAATATTTTTTTAAAATATATTTTTTAGTGAATTATGTTATTTATAAAAAAAAGTATGTACAGTGAATATCTGTTGTACTAATTAAAATGTTCACTTCACATGTTTTTTTTTATAAACAACATAAACCAATACAATAATATATATATATATATATATATATATATATATATATATATATATATATATATATATATATATATATATATATATATATATATATATATATATATATATTAATTAGTCTAAATTAATACCTATTTGCTAACCCAAACTTTAATAAAATTATCATGAAAATTTAGTCATAATGAGAGGTTGAATAAATAAAAGGAAATACATGAGTATATAGATTGAAAGTGGCCCATAAATACATCCATTATTTCTATAAAGCCCATTTATTATTTGAGATTTGAAACGGGATCATAGGATCATTTTATTTAATATATAAATTCAAATTATTATAATTTTAATTATTTAAAATTTTCTTTTAAATTTTAAAAAAAATTATATTATTATTATATTATATTTTTTCGATTTTTCTAATTAATTTTCCATGTTGGTAAATAAAAAAATATTTATAAATATTTTAAAAGTATATTGTTTAAACTAAGTATTTTTTTTCGAGATCTATTTTGTCGAATATAACTTAGATGACTAAAAAAATGTGTTATAAAAAATTTCGAAAAGAGATAAATTTGATATTTATTTTTATAAAACCTCAAAACGACTTAATTTTGAATACGATTTACCAATTTGAACATATTTATGTTTTAAATTAGGTATTTTTTCTATACATATAAGTTTTAAATTATCGGATTCAATTTGAATGTATAAAAGAATGTGAAGATGTGAAAATAATTTGAAATACAATGATAATGTAAAAAGTTGGATTTTCGTTAAGTGGTTAAGGAGAAAGAATCAAATTATTAGAATTACTATAGTTCGAATTTTATATGAAATAATTCTTACTTAAAAATTTAATCATTTATTAATATATTTAAAATTAAATTTTAAAAATTCAAATTAAATTAATAAAAAAAAAGTTAAATATATATTTAAAAGTTAAGTTATTAATAAAAAAAATTATTAAAAAAATATTACAGTGAACAATATTTTGAAATATATAGAGAGAATATTAATTATTAAATATTATATTGAGTTGTTCTTAGGTCATTCTTAGACAAATAATTTGTTCTCTTAGCAAAAATCTAACCAATGGATCATATTTATTTGTTTCATTAGTGAAATAAATTATAAGTAAATAGTTTTTAGACTAAATAGATGAATCAAATCATTGATTGCAAATACAATCTGCTTAAATAATATAAAGAGGGCAAGAAACAATCGGAATATGAAGGAATGGATTCAAATTGACAATATATGAACAATGATAAATCAGGAATTGCAATGAGGTTACCGGTATTTAAGCTTTCAAACACTCTTTCAAAGTCTCTCTTTCAAATAGTATCTTCCATTTCGGCAACGCATGCCCTAATAATTGAATCCCCAATATAACACGAGTCAGTCGTTTTAAATGAACATACATATTTAACATAAACCAATATTCTAGCAATTCATGTTTAAATAAATATTCAAATTTGTTAATATCAAACGATTTATGTTTGATGAGATTTTAAAACCTAAAACTCACAAATTATATAATTTATGTCTTAACTAAATCTTTTTATTGTATAAACGGTAGATGAAACACTTTTATTAGTTGACTATTTCTTTATTTTTAAATGAATATATTTTTTTATTTTTTTTAATTAGATTGATGGTCTATTATTTTTAGATACTTAAATCAAACTTTTGAAGTAGACGTCTAATGAAAAACAAAAACAAAATGTTAACATTATAATTTTTTTTCTTACAATCAAGCATACATAAAAATAAAATTAGTGGTAAATATCTTATACATAATTAAATTAAAGAATGTCTATAACTCTTATTTGTATTTTACTTTTTATTTACCAGAGCGACTCTATGTAAGGGTTCGAGTGGACTTTAAAAAAAACATTTTTTTATGGTAAAATGTGACATTTATCACTAAATTTCTAATTTTTTAATTTAATAAATTATCATTTTTATTTAATTAAAAAAACGATAAAACTTACATTTATTTACTCTTATTTTATTTATAATTTTTTCGTTATTTTTAAAGTCCATCGCATTTTTTTATGCCCACAACAACTTAAATTCTTGGATTAGTCCTGAAAATGAAATTGATATTTTTGGATGATAAAGCTGTCAAAATCGAGAGTTTACGTAAAATCGTTAGTAAGTTGTAAACTCGTAAAATCTAGAGTTTATTTGTAATCGTAAAATTTAATTTGAAAAAATAATAGTTATATATAATTAAGTATTTTATACCTAACCAATTTTAAAATTTATATATTTAAATATAAAATTAATTAAAAATAATAATAAGTAAATAACACTATAAAAAAATTATACTTTCAAAATTAATTATATTAATTAATTTATTTTAAAAATAATAACTTTATTTTTTAATTTCTAAACGTAAAATCTTATAAAATCGTAAAATCGAAATTATTTATAAACTCGTAAACTCGTAAAATCTTATTATCGTAAATTTAAAATCGTAAGAGTTTACCAATTTAAGAGTTACTTAAAATCAGACTCGTTAACCTAATGTAAAATTGTAAAATCGTAAGATTTTAAGAGTCGACTCGAGATTTTGACAACTTTATTGAATAAAGTTAAATGTCTCACCCTAACATTAACATTAGCATGTGAGGTAGAGGACAGAGTAGACTAAATTTAGTCTAAATTCAATCTTAATCAATCGTTAACAACTATAAATACAATATGATAAACGAGTTAATATTAACATTTATATTATAAGTTAATTTATTACAATTAAAATAGTCACACTGCAATTGCAAAATTAAGCAAATAAATTATTAAACATTAAAACGTTATATTATAATTAAAAATATATATTTTTAATTTAAAATTAATAATAAAATTAAATTAACACATAATTGAATAATTATAGTATATAAATAAATATTTTATCTCATTTTGGATGAAATTATAATATTAAATTTCTAATATTCTAATTAATCATTTAAAATAATATATAAAAATAATAACAAAAAAAAGAAACAAAAAGTAATAACAAGATGGAAATTAAAAAATAATCACACAAATTTATATGTGTTTTATTAGATAAGTTAAAATATTAAAATTTAAAATTGATAAATATTTATTTTACCTCATTGAAGGTGTTTTATCATTTTCTCATCAAATTTTTTAATTGATCTTTTCAAATTTTACACATTTTTTAAATTAAATTAATGTTAAAATTTAAAATTTGTAAACTTTTACCTTATTTAAATGTATTTATCATTTTCTCGAAAAATCTTTTAATTGATCATTCTAATTATTATATACATTAGTCAAACTAATAAATAAAATATACATAAAATAACATATTAAAATATTATAAAATGTACTTCAAATTTAAAAAAAAAATTACTTTACATATCTTATAATTTTAGAAGGATTTTCATTATTAACGGCATTCAAACCAACAATTCTTCAACTTGAATTAAGTTATCTTATCGTAACTTATCTATCCTGTAAGAATTTTTCAATATTAACGACATTCGAATCATCATTAATTATTTCATCCTCAAATTCGTACACGTTTTCTCATACACTTTTTTTATATAATTATTTTTATTCATTTTAAATACATTATATATATATATATATATATATATATATATATATATATATATATTATTTATTACACAAAATTGGTAATCAACGTCTATTAATTTTCGAAATTGATTCAGCTACTATGAAGAAGATGGTTTTAAATATTATTCTTGTAGTATTGTATAAAAATAGTTTAAATTTAATATGAAAAAAACCAATACAAATACACATGTAAAATAAACTCAAAACACAAGGAGATTTGCATACGAACAAAAGAAAAGCAAAAAATCTTAAAAAGATCAATGAGTTCAACAACAATTTTTACCGATTTTTCCGAAAAAACTTCTTTTATCATTACCTTTTTTAAAGTAAACAAAATTATTTTGTGCAAAATGATAGACCTCCTTGTGATTTTAAATATTATTCAAATTTTATAATATAATATAATTAATAAAGTGTGTTAAAGTTATTTAATTGGAGGAGATTTGTTCATTTAATATGTGTAGGAGAGGAGATTAGTGCATGTTATCGGTAAAGAAACAGTTTGGACGAAGGGGCGGATAAAAAAAAATGGTTGGAAGTAGAAAATCATTAAAACTCTGCTGAGATAAAAACTGCGGACCGAAGACAAGTGTACATATGTTAAATCTGATAATAACTAAGGTATGTGTAGAAACTGGTTTCAATTACATTTCTAGTGACACTGATGTCCTTGGAAATAGAACAGGTTGAGTTGAAACTTGAAACCAGTATTGGTAATTATGTGGGTGAATGTTGCTGTCAATTGTTTGGATTTGTGTGAGGTTAGATTAGCATTCCTATCCTACATTTGTAAAAGTCATAATTTATTTTATTCTCTGTTTTAATACCATTTTATAATTTCTCACAACAAGGTAGTCTAGTGGTAATAGTCGGTTTAAGAGACCACAAAAATGTCGCGAATTCGATTCCATCTGAAATCGCTTTGAGTTTAAATGGGGTCATGCTCGTGGGGTGTCATGCTAGCTCTCATTTATTCAAAAATAAATAAATATCATTTTATTATTTCTTTGAAAATGTTTTAAAATGAAGGTGGTGATTAATATTCATGCCTTCTTTTAAGTAGAGAAGATTGGATGGCCATAAACTTTATAAGTCGAAAGATTGGAGCGAGGAATATTTTTTTTATTGGGCTGAAAATATTATAGGTATATAATAATATTATAGGTATATAATAAAAAATAATAATATATAATTATCATATTAATATAGTTTTAAAAGAATTAATAATAATATATAATTTAAATTATTTTATATATAATTTTTTATACTTTAACTTATATAAATAAAAATATTATTACTAATTATTTTAATAAAATTAGAAGAATATAATTATGAATTATATCAACTTGTATTAATTTTTTCTACAATCCCATTTAACCCCAAAGCCAACTATACTAAATAATACCATGAATGATATGTATATAAAGTGTTTTAAAATTCTGTCCAGCTACGTAGCTCCATCATTGGATTGAAGGATTGCTTTAAAAGATACACATCTTTTTCAAGGATTGACTTACTCATTTGTGCGTTGTTTTTCCCATAATCAGTGACAACCTAAACTCTTTTTCTAAAAAATCTTATCATGCCCATTTTCTTCCTTAATCTGCTTTCCTCTTTAAAGTTGTTATGATTTTCTCCTTTCAAGTACATTTTCTTTTTTTGACACTGTTTTTTCATCCTAAATTATACTTACTTGATCTTCCTCATATTTCCTGTTTTTATTAATATCGCTAACTTAAATATTAAATTTTTTTTCTAGCTAGGTTCTCAACCGAAACACATATCTTTCTCCTCTTCGGTCGCATCTTATTTATATTCTCAACAACACGACGCCGTTCACCATCGTGGGCATCTATTTCAATATTATAATCGTTGCACATATATGATTTCAACAAAAGAGGGTGCATGAGTGAATAATTTGTTTGTAGAGAATAAAAAAATAAATTTATAATCATAAGTCCTTATTTTAAAATCTCAATATATATATATATATATATATATATATATATATATATATATATATATATATATATATATATATATATATATATATATATATATATATATATATATATATATATATAATTAAGTCTTGATCCTCTCTCGAACCATAAGATCTCAGGCAAGATTGGACTAGTGACATTGGAATTATCGGTAGCTAAAAAGACTCATTAATTCGTGGATTGACCTGTAATTTATAATCCTTAATATTATCAACAAAATACTCTCAACGTACAACTCGAACTAATAAATTTTATTTGTTGAATTCAACTCAAATTTCTTGAATGAATACATATAAAGTTTTTTTTGTATGATTACTTAACCAACAACTAAGCTAAGAAATATTTATAATTTTTCTAGACTAATTTTTTATAAGTTTAGTTTTGTTTAATATAAGTGTTTTATAATTAACACTTAATTTAATAGGAATAACATTTCATTTATTAATATTTTTTTTTTGAATGGAGATTAAATCCTCATGTATATTTTAGTTAATCGTGAGTTTTCATAATCGTAGGTGCCACGCAAAATTTGTATATTGTTAAAGAGGATAATAAGAATAATGTTTAAACTCGTTTAAGAAAGTAGTGATATAATGTAATGTAATGTAATGTAATATAATATAATATACAAAATTTTAAAATAGGTAATATAATATAAACATTACAAAAAAATTCAATTCCATAGATCTGAATATGTTAAGATAAAAACAATTCATGTCTGTAACAATTTAAGTTGTCTCGACAACAATCGACCAATAGGCTCCGAAAAATCACAATGACAGTAGTGATCTCGGAAGTAAAAATATTTTGAGTATGCATGTATATATATCATCCTCTATTAACAACACAAAAATCGAACAATAAATTTCATAAAGAAAGAGATATATACACACATACTTAAATCCCACATATATGAACAAAAAGATTATTTTTTTCGATCATGGCTGCAACAATTTGAGTTTCCTAGCCAAGGATCGGTGATCGGCTAACAGTCTCCGCCAAATCACAATTACAGTCAGGATCGTCGGAGGATCAAAGATTTGTTGTAAATTGTATATATCTCATCCTTTTCGCAACACTACACAAATCAAAGGAAGAGATAGACATACACACTTAAATCCCACATATCCGAATAAGAGAAGAGAAGATGATTTTTTTTCCGGAAATGACTGAAAATTTAAATTGCATCACCAATGATTGGTCATCAATCTCCCCAAAATCACAATTACAACAGCAGTCAGGGTCGTCGAAAGATGTGACCTCTATGTCCAACCTTGTGTATATATATGTATATCTTAACTTTTTTCAACTAGAGAAAAATATATATATTACAAATACTTAAATTCCACCGATCTGAATAGATTTAGATGAATATTTTGGACATGTTTGCAATAATTTAAGTTGACTCGACAACAATCGACCAAATCATAATTACAGAAGATAAAATATTTTGGGTATGTATGCATATATCTCATCCTCTATTAACAACAATAAAAATCTTAAACAAAGAGATATATATACATACACACTTTTTTGGGGGGAAACGATTAAAACACTTAATTAAAATCACAAAAGTGGGAGGGTCAAGAATGAAAACTAAACAAAGCCTAGTTATGATTAAAAGATGACAATTAAACGACCATAAAAACCTGATTAACAGCAATCAAACACATGAAAAATAGAGATTGCAAACAAAGATTACAAATTGTATCAAATCCTAATTATCTCAATCATGATTTTTATTTTCATACCAACATGATGTTTTAATAGGTTGTCTTCCTCTTTCCCGTGTCATTTCTCTTCCCCTTCTCCATCCTCTTGTAATGAAAGGGGGGTGAACTGAAGATGTTGTTGAGGATTTCTGAGCTCTTCACCTTGTTGTTCTCAACTTGAATTTTGAGATTATTGTCTTTATTTTCTTCAGCTTTATCTTTAGAATTCTCAACGACTTTGGATTCCTCTATATCAACTTTGGAACTCTCTTATTCCTCTTGATTAGCCTGAGTATCTTCCTCTCTGTTTTCATCAACAACCACTTCAACTTGATTTGATTGAGAATCATCAACTATCTCTTTAACATTATTAAGTTGAGATTACACCTCCTTCTTCGTACTGCTTTTGTCTTGTACATAATTTTCTTTATTTTTTGTTTCTGATCTTTAACCACATATTGTTCTTTGATAATAGACACCTCTGTTTCATTTTCCTGCATCTTTATTTTTTGGCATTTATGAATTTTCTGATCTTTTTCCTTAACCAAATCACAATTTGGGTTTGAAAGTTGGAAGGTATTGCAGAAAGTACATCTTTATGGACTCCACTTATAAATGATTTCCATGACATTAGGTTTTCCTTTTCTGTTACTATTGTCATACTATTAAGCAGTGTGCTTCTAGGATGCACCTCAATGCTAATTCTAGCAAATGATAGGTGCTCTCCTCCTTTAGTAATTGGGTCCATGTATAATGATATACCCAATAAACTTGCAAAAACACTAAGAGCTTCTACATTGTACATGTATAATTTGAACCATATATGAGTTGTTTCCTTAGGCTTGCTTAATAGGCTCAAATCTTCAGACCATCTTTCCAACTTCATGCAGTTGGATCCAATATATGTATGTCTATTTTTCAGAATTTTATCCAGATTTGATCCATTCTTAAATTTCAGAAGGTAGAGATCATGTATATTTGCTGAAATTTTATCCAATCTCTTTTCCTCTCATTGCTTCATAAGTGTCTCTTTGGTGACTATAAATGAAACTCTATTCTTTCCTATGTAGTTTCCCACCACTATATTTTCTTATTTCCTAACACAATTTTCTTCTACTACAGTAGACAATTTAAACTCAAAATGAGAATTAAGTACCTCCACTTTTGTCTGTACATTATCCAAGTATATTTTTCTTTTGTATGCATGATCTTCAACCTTTTTCCCAATATTGTTTTTTCATACTTCATTATTTTCAATGTAGAATTACTTCTGATAGTATAGGTCTTCGATTTATGAGCATTTATTCTTCATTATTGTAATAGACCATTTTACTATCACTTTATATTCATCATTCTTGAGTAAATTCCAGTCTTGTAGATAGTGCATATTAAGCTGGACTGTTGTGATTTTTATTTTCTTTCCTTGTTAAGTACAATCTCTCATTTCTTAGCATGTATCAGGAGTTTTGTGATTTGGTTTTTAGTTCAAACAAATCGGCCCTTTAATTATACCATATCATCCAAACTCCTTATTTCTTCTCCTTGATCCATGCATTATTTTCCAATGGCTATTGGGCAGCAATTGGGTCTTTCTTGGTTTCATGCATTTTTTCGTTTATAACTTCTTCATCTATTTTGCTCATTTCCTTCTCTGCAGTTTCTTTAACTCCTTTAAGAACAAAGTCATGCACTTCTTTGATCTTGACTCATTTAAGAATAAAGTCATATACTTCTTTGGCCTTGTTGTTTTTCTTTTTACCCATATTCTAATAAAAAACTTTAGAATATGGGATTAAAGTCAGAACAACAATATTGAAACAACCTTATTCAAACCCTAAATGATTTTTTCCCGATGTGCCAAACGTGCTAGACGTACATGTCGTGCCGATCGTTCTAGACGTGCCGACGATCTTTACTTCAACCACGTTTCCCGTAACCGACTACCAAATCAACTGAATTGCATAACCGAGAAACTTTTTTGAACGTGTCGATCGTGCTGAACGTGCCGATTGTGCCAATTGTTCCGAATGTTCTGACTATCTTGATTCCGATACGATTTTTGATTGAATATGAGAATGTGCAATTATTTGGGAAAGAAATTCAAGATTCCGTCGTTAGAAAATTCTCGCTAAAAATCTCAATAGTTTTTTACCTACACACTTAAATCTCACAAATCTAAACAAGAAAGATAAATTTTTCGATCATGGATGCAACAATTTTAGTTTCCTAGCCAATGATCGACCAACAATCTCTGTTAAATCACAATTACAATCAGGGTCATAGTATGATCAAAGATTTTGTATAAGTTCTATATATCTCAACCAATATTTTAAATGGCGGTAGGCGGTGGCGAGACGATAAGTGACTTCCTACTGTCTCAGATGTCTAAGCGGTTGAAATATTTTCACTAATAAGTATAAATAAATTTTCAACCACTCTTTTTCATGTTTTTAGAAATAACTTAATTTTCTCAACTTCTTCCTTCAAAAGTGGCTCTATTTCCAATTTGACCACTAGGTACAACCTTGTGTATGTATATCTCAGCCTCTTTTAACAACACACTAATCCAATCGTCAGAATCTCGGAGGAATATGTATACATTACAAATAGTTAAATTCAACATATCTGAACACGTCAAGATGAGTTTTTTTTATGTTAGCAACTTTAAGTTGCCTCGAAAACAATCCGTCAAATCACAATTGCAGTTATTGTCTCGAGAGATCAAATATTTTGTGTATGTATGTATATATCTTATCCTTTAATAATAAAATAAATATCCAACAATAAAAAACTTAAAAGAAGAGATATACATACACACTTAAATCCCACATATCTGAACAAATAGATTAATTTTTTCGATCATGGGGCAACAATTTGAGTTGTCTAACTAAGGATCGGCCAACAGTCTCTGCCAAATAAAATTACAGTCAGGGTCGTCGGAAGATCTTGTGTAAGTTCCAACACTACACAAATTCAATAGTAACAATTTTAGAGGAAGAAATATAGATACACACTTAAATAGCACATATCCGAATAAGAGAATTTTTTTTGATAATGGCTGTAACTTTGAGCTACATCGCAAAGGATTGGCTATCAATCTACACAAAATCACAATTACAATAGTCATGGTCCTCGAAAGATCAAAGATTTGAACACTAGGTCCAACTCTGAGTATGTATGTATATCTCAACAACAATAGATTAATCCAACAGTCATAATCTCATTGAAAGAGTTATACATTAAAAACACTTAAATTCCACAAATCTGAACATATTAAGATGAATGATGAATTTTTTTAAACATGTCTACAACAATTTAAGTTCCCTCGACAACGATCGGCCAACAGTCTCCGCCAAATCACATTTACCATAATAGTTTCAGAAGTTAAAATATTTTGAGTGTATGTATGTATACATATATCTTATCTTCTATTAATAACACAAAATTTAACCAGAAAAATCTTAAACAAGAGATATATACATACACACTCTTAAATTTCACAGATATAAACAAGGAAAATTAATTTTTTCAATCCTGGTTTCAACAATTTTAGTTGCCTAGCCAAAGATCGGCCAACAATCTCCGTCAAATCACAATTACAGTCTGGATCGTTGGATGATCAAAGATTTTGTGTAAGTTTTATATCTCAACATTGATCAAAGATTTTGTGTAAGTTTTATATCTCAACATTTTTCTGCACCATCTCCGCAAAATGACAATTACAGTAGTAATGGTCCTTGAAAGATCAAAGATTTGACGACTAGGTCCAAAATCATTGTATGTATGTATATCTCAACTTCTTTCAACAACACTAATCCAACCATTAAAATCTCAGAGGAAAAATATACATTAAAACACTTAAATTCCACAAATCTAAACAGGTTAAGATGAATTTTTTATCATGTCTGCAACAATTTAAGTCCATCGACAACGATCAGCCAATAGTCTTCGCCAAATGAGAATGACAGTAGTGGTCTTAGAAGATAATTTTTTTTGGGTATGTATGTATATATTTCATCCTCTATTAACAACACAAAAATCCAATACAAGAGAAAACGATATTAAAGTTAAATATAATGGCGGGAATAAAATTACAGTTATAATGTAATAGTATAAATAAAATAGTGAAGTGTAAAAAGTGAAATATGAAATAATTTAGTTGAAAATTCTTGTTAGAGTTTCTTTCTCTCATCCCCATTGTACTCACCCTAGCAGTTAGGGTTATATCTCCTTACTTTGATTATTCACTCTATCTCAATATAATTATTTTATCTTTTATATTTAAAATTTATACTTAATTTCACTACAAAGTATAACAAAATTCAAGAATAAAAGTCTAAAAGAAAGAGATACATACATACATATACTTAAACCCCCCACATATTTGGACAAGAAAAATTAAATTTTGCGATCAACAATTTGAGTTGCATTGCCTAGCTGAGGATCGACCAACAGTCTCCGCTAAATCACAATTACAGTCAGGATCGTTAGATCATATCTTGACCTTTTTCCACACCACACAAAATCCAACTCTAAGAATCTTAGAGGAAGAAATATAAATCCGTAATGACTGCAACTTTGAGTTGCCTCGCCATTGATCAGTCATCAATCTCCACAAAATCACAATTACATCAGTCATGTTCGTTGAAAGATAAAAAATGTACAACCTTGTGTATGTATGTATATCTCAACCTCTTTCAACAGTCAGAATTTATTTCAGAGGAATACAGATCTGAACAGGTAAGATGATTTTTTTTATCATGTCTGCAAAAATTGAAGTTGCATCAACAACAACGATCAGCCAACCGTCTCTAACAAATCACAATTACATAGTGGTCTCTAAAAATAAAATATTTTGGGTATGTATATATATATCTCATCCTCTATTAACAACACAAAAATCCAACAATAAAAATCTAAAAGAAAGAGATATGTACATACACAAACTTAAATCTCATAGATCTGAACAAGAAAGATTGGCTGCAACAATTTGAGTTGTCTAGCCAATGATCGGCCATTAGTCTCCGCCAAATCACAATTACAGTTAGGGTCGTTGGAAAATCAAAGATTATATATCTCAACATTTTTATACACCACATATATCCAACAGTAAGAATCTTAGACGAAGATATATATATACACTTATATCCTACAGATCCGAATAAGAGAAAAAAAAAATTTCGACAATGGCTGCAACTTTGAGTTACCCCGCCAATGATCGGTCATCAATCTCCACAAAATCACAATTAAAGCAGACATGGTCTTCGAAAGATTAAAGAATTCACCACTAGATCCAACCTTGTGTATGTATGTACATCTCAACCTCTTTCAACAACACACAACACACTAATCCAACAGTCAGAATCTCAAAGAAATAAATATAACGAACACTTCAATTACATATATCTAAACAGGTTAAGATGAATTTTTTGATAATGCTGCAACAATTTAAGTTGGGTATGTATGTATATATTTCATACTCTATTAACAACACAGAAATCCAACAATAAAAATGTTAAAGTAATAGATATCAACATATACACTTAAATCTCAAATATCAGAACAAGAGATATTCATTTTTTCGATCTTGGCTGCAACAATTTGAGTTGCCTAGCCAAGCATCAACTCATCGGTCAATTGTCTCCGCCAAATCACAATTACAGTTATGGTCGTCGGAAAGATCAAAAGTTTTAGGTAAGTTTATATATCTCAACCTTTTCCCAGGCCACACAAATCCAACCATAAAAATGACACAAATCCAACTGTAAGAATCTTAATATAGATACACAGTTAAATCACATATATCTGAATAGGAGAAAATCAATAACTGCAATAATTTGAGTTGCCATCTATCCCCATCAAATCACAATTCTAGTCATTGAAAAAAAGTTATTATTTCTAAAAATACTCAAAACAAGCCATGAAAGTTTTTTAATACACGATCCAAAATCCAAATTTAGAGCCTTATAGTAACTTAGTAAGATATATATATACATACACACTTAAATGACATAGATATGAATAGGAGACGATGATTTTTCAGTTCAGATCTCCAACAAATTAATTTGCCTCTACAAGATCGGCAATCATTCTCAGTCAAATCACAATTACGTCGTCATCGCCGACAGAAGAACAAGATCGACATAACAATAGTAATAATCGATGATCATACTTCAAAATCTCATTCGTATTGAGGGACAACAAATATGTACACTCACGCACCTAGAGAGTTGATGATATTTTGACGACTGAAATCATCGGCGGCGTCGCTGACAATATTCCGGCATCAAAGAGGGGCAACCGCCTTCAAGAACCACCTCTTCTCTCTCTGCACCTCATTCAGAAGTTTGAAGGCCCACCTGATTTATCCAGATCTGTTTATATATAAACATGTCCCGTTATTTTAACGCTAGGCATTATTGGATATTAAAGGATTTTTATTTTTTATACTCAAATATTTAAATAAGTTATATAAAATATAATAATTTAAAAATCTATCTAATATATATTTATAAAATCATTGTTTGTAAATTGAGAATAAGGGTTATATTATTTCTGACTAAAAAAAATAATATGCATATTGCATATGCCTCCATTTTATAAGGGCACAAATTTATCAAAAATATAGTATTGTTAATTATTTAATTAATTAATAAATATTTATTATAAATTAATTAATATACTTTTCTCTCAATTATATTAATATTTTCTTATATGATGATATTAGAATTATATATTTAATTTATGTATATATATTAAGAATAATTACTAATGCTAATAATTAAAAAAAGTTCACTAATAATTTCTGTTTCTTTTTTCTCTCTATTTTTATAGATATTTCCAATTAACTTATTTATTTATTTATAGAGTTATAATAGAAAGAAAGAATAAATCAAATATAAAATATATAAATATATATTATATTTTTTAGATTAATAAAAAAGACAATTAACAAATCTAACTAAAATATTATTTAAACAATGAGAAATGATTAGGTGAGAGAATTTAGTGAGGGAATTTTGTGAGGGAATGACGTGGCATAATGTTATTCGCTAAAAAAATCAAATAATTTCTCTTTTTTCTCTATTTCCGAAGGTGATGAGACATCATTCCCTCACCAAATTCCCTCCCTCTATCACTCCTCTTAAACAATTTAAACAATTTGTTGACGTTATATTTTAAAATTAAAGAATAAAAATAAAAAAAATTAAATTTTATATGTTTTAATTTCTAATTAGACACAATTTTAAAATGTATACACCAACCCTTGTTGAAATATATTTTGTAATATATTACTAAAAACTTTAATTTTTTAAATACTAAGTTTTGTTGTATTATTTAGTATCACTTTTATACTTTCTGGGTCACAATTTTTGTTTTTGCATAGGACTTCTAATTATCGATCCTATCTACCCACAAAAATTTAAGTTTGTGTTAATTAACACCAATTTTATTATTATGTTAGGATTAGGGTGTAAGCAAAACTGAAAAAACGAACAGAATTGTTGAAAAATCAACCGAAATAATTATAAATCGTCCGAACCGAATTCTAACCGGTTGTTATAAGTTGTTTAATCATACAAAAAAAATTATTTATATTAGAGTTTTTATACAATAGTAAATTATATTTTTCTTTTATAAGTTGTTTTAGGCCATGTTTTTTAATTTAATCTTATAGAGCTAGATTTGCTGAGGCATTTCACTTCAATGCACGTCGGATGCGTGCCATCAGACAATGGATCTACAACGATTGAAATTGCACTAAAGGTGAAATTCACCTCTTCTTGTAAGTTATAAAATTTGCTTTTATTTAATGCAATTTCCCAAGGAAGATATAGAAATAAAATGAAAATGGTTGTTTTACTATTACTAATTTTCATGACTCAGTTTATTTATTTATGAAAGGATTGGGGAGGAAATTTGAGATAATTTTGTGGCGCAATTTAATTCGCTGAAAAAATAACAATTTTTTTTTTTTTTTCTCTCTCCTTATCCTTTATATTTTTTTAATAATAATATTGAAAACACATCATCCCCTCCATGTCACCCTCATTTATGAATATTTGCTGCACACTACTTTGAATGTGGAATAAGAGAGAGTCAAATGCCAAGATACCATTCTAGTATCATCCATTTATTACATGCTTGAAAAGTCATGAATATTTTTTTCTTTAAAAGGTTCATAAATATTAATTAATAAGAGCTGATTAAACATAATAAAACAACAATTACATAAAACAAAATTAAATTCATTAAAGACAATTAAGGGAGAAAATAAAATAGTAGACATTAAAATATTAACGCATACAAAAGTTTTTAAACATGTCGACGACCCTCACAACCGATTTCACGGGCAACAAATATTAATTTTTTTTAAATGATAAAATTATATGACTTCTATTCAATTGTGTTAAAATGTATTTAGTATGCTGAAAAGTATTACATAGCATAACATGACGATGACAAGTAAGCATAACTTTAGATATTTTTTTTTTATATTTTTTTGATGTCAAGTATTACATCTGAATGGTCTCCATTCATATGAGATTTTCATGATTTTAAATATTTTTTTTGTGAGTTATGTTTTTTTGCAATGTATTTTGAAGATGCACTTCATAGCATAACTAATGATGTCAATAAGCATCATTCTTCACATTGGCAATCTCAATGTTGTCCTTAACTGCAAACAAACCGGAGAATCCATTCGATATATTATTCAATTGAAAATTCACACTGTTTAGTTTTTTCGTCCAAAGTTTCAATAAATTCTCTTCTAGTAACTCCAATATATCCAACAATAGGAATATCTCGATCGTTTGATTTCGACAGAGCATGTAGGTAGGGCCGGCTCTGGGGTAAGGCAACCAATGCACTTCCATATGGCCCCATTTTTTATATTTAATAATATTATATTATTAATATTCTTTTTTCCTCTTTTTTCTCCTTTAATATTAAATATATATTATAAAAATAACTTTTTTTATCTAGTCTCGTATTATAATATATTAATTATTTTTATTTTATTTTATTAATTAAAATTAATTTTTTTTTATTATTTTAGGGCTCCAAAATTTAAATTTGCATAGGGCCTCCAAAATCACAATGCTTTGTTGGGTTTTGGGCTCATATTTAATTAGAGTTTATATATTGTAATTGGGCTTTAAGTCTTTATTGGGTTTAGGATGTAGGCATTGTTGGCCGAACCTCGTTATATCTTGTGTTCTTTATTATTCTTTACCACTTTATCTTTATATTTTCTTTTATCGTGTGTTTAGATTAGATCTTTTTTCTCAACAAGTGGTATCAGAGCATGTTTTGAGAATGTTTAACCTAATCTATTTGTGAATACCATTGAAGAAGTTGTTGGATATTTGTGCTTTTATTGAAGATGGCTATTGGAGAAACGACATTGGTTGTAGAAGAATTAGCCGCTGTGAAGATTTGAGTCGAAATCTTCAATTGCTAAGGAGATGTCAATGGTCGTTAAAATATTTCTTAGTTCTGGGTGACGAGGTTTGAGAAGAAGAGAGAAGAAGACAATGATCTTTTATTCTTCTCGAAGGCGCCAATGGGTGCAGGTGATGAAAAGTCGTCGTGTAGGCAGCGACACCAGAATGAAGAAGATGAGGTATATTCTTTTGACTTATTTTAATGTGGGACATATGGTCTATTAAAATATAAAAAAGGAAAAAATATATATCTCAATATATATTCCATATATATCTCCATATATATCTCTATATATATTCCATATAAATAGATATTATATTATGATATAATATAATATAATATATAGAGAGGAGCCAACAACATAGACTTTTTCTTCAAATCTCGTTTGATTTCACAATAGGTTTAAGACCTATTTGATTCCAATTTTCACAAGTAAAAATAAAACTCTCAAAGCTTTGTATGCTTTGATCTTGGATTTGTATTAAGGCTTGTTTGACTTGAATTTCTCAAAGATGGAGATATGTGATTTATCTGCTAAGAGATTTGATATTCGTCAATATGGAGATTGAAAATTGAAGTTGAAAAAGAAGGTGGAGTACTTATTCGATGTTGCAGATTATAGAAGACAATTGATGCAACATGTAAAGGGTTTTCTGATTAAAGCAGGTGGCTTTAATGTTTGTTTGCAAGAGTGTATTTTTGATATGTGTGTTTAAGGGCCGGATTTGAATTTGCATCAACCTTATGAGTAGGTTTTGATTGGCAATCCCGGTAAGTGTTGGTGCGAAGTTGTCAAGTGGGTGTTGATGCCTCAAGGGTTCTACCAAGAATGATAATTTCTAAGGTTTGAGTTGAGGGTGCACTAATCATATATATGGTTTGTTAGATTCTTTCTATGCAGGATTTTGCTAGAAGAATGTGGAGAACAAACGATACATCTTCATGTTTATTGAAAATTAGTTGGAGGTTTTATTATAACCGATTGTTGTCTTGGCATACATGAGTGACATTATTTCACTATGGCGAGGGCTTTGACTTGAAGAAATTCTCGGCTGAAATAAGTTTGGAGATATTTTTCTTTGGAAACCGGTTATTGAAGAAGTCAAATTAAAAGAGAGGTAGAGTGAAAAATTTAGTAGTAGATTTTCGCTTACAGCCGCGCAGGGTTCATCAAACTGACGATCATAGATTCAAACAGAGTCCGATTGCGCTGAGATTTTGTCGAGAGGGTTGGTAACTCATTCCTCTACATTTTCAACGGTCGGATCAAAGTTTGGACGTCTCGAAGTTTGTTTTTATGGGGCTTAAAATGTCTGCCTAATTTTAATTTTATTTGACTTATTTGGGACCAAAAAGTTTGTATCTTTTTGGTTATGACCTTATCTTATTGGAAGAGCTATCAAGATGAAGACTGTGGTGAGATTATGTGCTTTTACACTTGACAAAAACATGATCGAGTATGGAAAATTGTTATTTATATGGTGTTTACCGATGATAACATTGTCGACATGTTAAC
Organism: Impatiens glandulifera; assembly: GCF_907164915.1. Classification (NCBI taxonomy): domain Eukaryota; kingdom Viridiplantae; phylum Streptophyta; class Magnoliopsida; order Ericales; family Balsaminaceae; genus Impatiens; species Impatiens glandulifera. The sequence continues at coordinate 24,399 of NW_025919864.1, read as the reverse complement.
AGGGAAATCCATTAGGCCAAATTGCAAGATTACATTGAGTTGGCGGGTGATTAAGGATTAAAACAATTCCAGTTAACACATATTATCAATGAAAGACCAAGAACAGGAAGACTAATAAAAGACACTTATAAGTTGAGGTGGAGACATCTTGAAAGCAACTCTCAAACGACCGAGAAGAAATCATTGCATTATCTTCTAATGTGAGAAGATAAATAAAACCTTGAGTGGGATTCCTAGTCATGAAAAAGGGGCTAGATGGGAGACTCGGTTAATTCGAAGGTGATGATTTTGTTACTTCTTTTGTTTTATCTTAATTGTCTATACATTGTGGATCATATATTAGATGAATGGGATGATTGAGACTTTGAATAGGGATTCCTAGTCATGAAAAAGGGGCTAGATGAGAGGTTCGATCAATTCAAATGAAAGGATATTCGATTTCTTTCAGAGAAACTATAGATGATCATTTGAAGCATGGGTGAAGACAATTGAAGAGAGAGATATTGAATATTGAAATAATATTCTTGGATTGCTAGGCGTTTTTGGATTCAAGAAACTAGCAGATTGCAAGCTAATTTGTTCAAGGAGAAGTATGAGGTTCAAGTTGATTGAGTATGCAACGTTGAAGGCAAGATGGGTGACAAATACTTTGTCAGATCTTGAGTTAGAGAAAAGAGATGTCGTGATAGCCTAATTTATTTGTTATGAAGTAGACGATAAAATTTTGTCTTGGGTCTTCTCGCTTTCGATCAATATCTTATTTTGAGGAAGTAGACGATGAAAGTTCGTTTTGAGTGTCTTCAGTATTCGATAGATATCCGATTCTGAAAAAATAGACGATGAAAGTTCGTCTTGGGTCTATTCGGTATTTTGGTTTCAGTCGATTGTTGGACTTGAAAAATAAGACACTCAGTTTGTGGCAAACAAAGGTAAAGATTATTTTGACATAATAAAGAATTGTTAATTCTAGTTTCCGCATATGTCAACGGGTATGAACAAAGATTGGGAAGAGTTGTTGAATGTCTCTAGTCGCTGAAGTAGCGTAGTTGCCAAATTTACTTGTTGTTATAAACTCTATGATTTTATCTTCTAAGGGCATTTAAACGGAAGTGGAGGTATAATGATTTATCTCGTGAATGGCTCGAATAGTGAAGATTGATGTGTGGCTCATAACTTTTTGATAGCGCGATATACCTAATGGTGGAGATGGTTATTCTTCTAAGGGATCTTGAGTGGAGTGGAGGTGAAGATTGATGGGTACGGCTCGTGTATTTCCTAAGGGAAGTGAAATTCGTCAAGGTGGAGATTTGTAATTTATTCATCACATCTCAATAAACACGGTATTCGCCCAAGGTGGAGATTATTGGGTTTTGGGCTCATATTTAATTAGAGTTTATATATTGTAATTGGGCTTTAAGTCTTTATTGGGTTTAGGAGTAGTAGTTTAGTCTTTTGACTTTTGATGTATTCTTATAAATAGAGACATTGTAACCTAGGGTTACTTGGACCATTATTCTATGGAATATCAATAGAATGGACGACTCCCCGAGGTTGTAGGCATTGTTGGCCGAACCTCGTTATATCTTGTGTTCTTTATTATTCTTTACCACTTTATCTTTATATCTTTTTTTATCGTGTGTTTAGATTAGATCGTTTCTCAACATGCTTCTCACGGCCCTACATGTAGGGGAACTTACTTCTTGGTTGATTCACCGTTAACCTTGCCAGTGACAAGGTCGAGAGCTTTCTCATCGTGTTCTTCTTCGTAAGCATCGTGTTCTTTGGTTTCTCCCATATTCCTGAGAAAGAAGACAGTAGAGAACTACAGGTTAAGATTTTGGTTCGAATCTTGTGAGAAACTGAAGGAGGAGGAAGAAGATTTGTAGAGGATTCCTGAAATATTCCTAAATAAGTTGAGGAAATCTTGAATGAATTACATATGCCTTAAATAAACATAAACAAAAGTAATAAATTAAATATTCCAAATATGATCATACCAAATATTCCTATAACTAGCAAACATGGATTATTTTCTACACTCTTAAGCTAGGCGATATATGTTCTCCAAACTAAAAAATCCGTGAATGATTTAATCAATATATATAAAACTAAGAATATTTTCTCCTGGTACCTGAATTCCAAAAATGATGTTCTTTTATTAAGGCTGGAAGAGCCTTCTTTAGAAATTCCTTGTTATTTGTTCTTATGTATACATCATATACCACGGATTAGCAAATCAAAAGAAATAATATTCTTTGAGATGTAAATAGTAGGGGTTTAGTCACATTTCCAATCCACTGACTTCGCACCATATCTAATGGAAGAATTAAGTAATTGATGATCCCTGCAAACATCTCTCAGGTTAAAAAAGAGTGAACTCTTGTGGGTTGGTTGTATGTTTTAACTCAACTACAAAAGATATTGGTTATATCAAAAACATTCCAAAGTATCAACCTCATGCAGTCGTGAACTCCAATTCATGATATATAGTAAAGTAAAATGATTTAATGTTATTGAAATTTAACCTCACCTAATTTACTCCCCAACTAACTAAAATGATTATTTATATGATTAATTGATATATTTAATCATTATTATAAGTTTAAAATATTGATAAAAATTAACAATAAATATTTGATTTTTTTAATATAGAATAAACAAAGATTATGAGGTATATAGAATATTGGAATATAAATTAATTAATGTTATTCAAAATTAGCTTAATTTAATTTAATCGGTAGTGTTAATTGGGCCTACTAATTAATTTGTAATTAAGGGTTGACATGGAACATCTTAAATTTACTTAATTAAGAGTTAAAGTTAAATTAATATATGCAATTTCAATTCATGTTTAATAAAATTAATTATTTAATTAATTGTTATTGATAATGAAATAATTTTCCTTCAGTATCCTAAACTATATAGTAACGTGTGCAATTGAAAATATTTATCTTTATTTTTTAAAAATATTAGTAATAATGTTATAAAAAAGACGATGAATGATGTCTTAAAAATGAAGCCAATTCTTAATCATTTAAAATGAGTAATCAATAGTTATTGTTGAATATATTTAAAAGGGCAGTAGTCTTTATCATTTATTTATATATATATATATATATAATTGAATTAGAATAAGAAAGGAACTGGAAATTTAGTTTTTTATTTTCAAGAAATTAATGATAATTACAATTTATTAATATTTATTAAAATTAATTATAATTAAAACATATTATTTCAGTTTAATAAAAATGTGATTCGGTACTTATTAACTTAAAAAAACCTATTTATAAATATAGATTGTTTTATATATTACTTCATTTGTTGACAAAGTTGAAATAAAAAAAGGAGGTCATAACAATGTTAGAAAGAGTGTAAAGCTGAAAATCAAATTGAAAAGGTTGTTTAGTTTGGATTTTAAACAAAATCATTTGATACCTAAAAAATATATTAACTTAAACAAAAAAAATCAATTCAAATAAGAATAAATCAAAAATCATACTTGCAACTTTCTTTCGATCAGGAACCTTGAACCTCATTTGTGCTTTATGTAATAAGCTAACAAACTTTTTTCCTTCGACAACTTTAAATATCACTTCATCGAGGATCACATAGTCGGTCACTTTTATTTCACACATTTTTTGGTTAAAAGTATGTGGAATCAAAGCACTTTCTTGCCCCCATCATCTCGTTCGTCAATATAGTTTAACTTTTATCACCTATACAGGCTCTACTTGTTTCATAGAGTGGACTAAACTTACACATTTTTAATAATTGCTTTTTCAACCCACTAGTACTTCTAAAAACGACTAGAATCTCAATTTGACAGTACTTGCATACCTCGATTGGTTGTATTCTTCAATCAACCAACTTTCTTGTCTTCTTTTCACATTATTCCTTAAATATACTCTTACTCTGTTTAGGAGTTATTAAGAGTTTTAGATTTTAAGTTAATCTTACTCTCTTTTGAATCGTATTTTGTATTTGAGATTAACTTGATAAAATATTATAATTCATTAGGTCTGTTTTTGAAAAAAAATCAAATATTTTATAGTTAAATAAAATTAGTTTTATATCTTATAAAATAAAATGTAATTGCATATATTGAATTATATTACAATATAATTATATTTTAATTTGATTTTCAAAATATTTATGTAATTAAATAATTAATATTAAATTTATTTATTTTCCTTATTTAATATATATATTTTTTAATTTATATATATTATTTCGGTATTTCGGTATTTCGGTATTTCGGTATTTCGGTATACCTCGATATACCAAAGTTATGAAAATCTCGTACCTTTACCTTACATTTTTTTCGGTATACTAAAAAGTATCGGTATTTTCGATATATTATGGTACAGTATTTTCGATATACTTATAATTTCGATAATTATACCATATGCTGAAAATTTATTAAGAATGTTATAATATAAAGATAATATATCGGTAAGATATTATGATAAATTGTGATAATATAAATATTATTTTATATTATTATATAGTTTTCTTATAAGTATTTATGATGTAACGTCTATATATTAGATATACTTATGAAATTCTAAATAATAATATTTAATATAATTTTTTTTCTTTATTTTAGAGTTTTGTTTTTAGCTACAAAATTTTCTCTTTTGCCCTGTCCCGATTATACAAAATCGGAGGTAACTATCACGAGATTGAAACGAGATTGAACTGTTTCAGAAACAATTTAGAACTTTATATCCCTTAGTTTCGATTCGATTGTAAAATAAGATTCTGCTCTATTATTTGTTTTAATTGAGGAGAATGGACTCCGACGAGGACAAGAGGATTCCGTTGAGTAAGAGGCCGGAATGGTCGGATGTGATTCCTGTACTGCAAGACGAAGGCTCGAATCCTGTCGGTTCGATCGCATATACAGAAGATTTTTTGGAAACAATAAACTACTTCAGGGCTGTTTACTTTGCTGACGAGCGTTCTCTGCGTGCTCTGCATCTCACTACCGAAGCCATCTGCATGAATCCTGGAAATTACACTGTTTGGCAATTTAGGCGCCGAATACTGGATGAGCTCAATGCAGATTTATCAAGTGAATTGTATTTTGTTGAACATGTTGCCATCTCTAACTCCAAGAATTATCAGATGTGGCATCATAGGCGATGGCTTGCGGAGAAACTTGGAAAACATGCCATAAAAAGGGAGCTTGCCTTCACCAAGAAGATTTTTGCTGCAGATGCTAAGAATTATCATGCATGGTCCCATAGGCAGTGGGTTCTTCAGACACTAGGTGGGTGGGAAGATGAACTTGCTTATTGCCAGCAGCTTCTTGAAGATGACATTTTTAATAATTCTGCTTGGAATCAGAGATATTTTGTGATCACAAGATCACCTCTTTTGGGAGGATTAGAGGCAATGAGGGAATCGGAAGTAAACTATACTATAAAAGCAATAATATCTAACCCGGAAAATGAAAGTCCATGGAGATACCTCACGGGGCTTTACAAGAACGATGCAAGATCATTAGCGAACAACCCTGCTGTGTCTTTGGTATGTCTGAAGATTCTGAATATGAGTAATAGTAATAGTAATAATAATACAAATCCAATATTTGCATTGAGCACTCTTCTGGATCTTCTCTGCCACGGATTCCAACCGAGCCAGGAATTCAAAGATGCAGTTGCTGCTTTGAATTCAGAGTCACCAAAAGTGGATTATGATTTGGTAAACATGATTTGTTCGACATTGGAACGTGTGGATCAAATGAGAGCCAGTTACTGGCAGTGGCGCAAGAACTTGCTGTAAAAGCACTTCTACTTAATGAAATGACTTTTTATAATTGCATTTAGTTGGATTGTTTTGTATTCTTATTATGGTAATCCGTGTCAAAGTTTTGTTTTGAGTTCTAATAATTATCATTATATTTTTAATAATATTTTTTTTCTTTTAAATCATTTTTGTTGATGTTCGTAATATATTTACAAAAACATATTAATTTAAAAAAAATCTAACTTAAAATAAAAATATTTATTATAAAATAAAATATTCTTTTTAAAATCCAATACTTATAAGAACTATATAGCAAATATTAAAAATTAAAATTAATTAAAAAAAATTGAAATTAACAAGAATAAACATAAATATAGTCTTCAAGTTAGACTAAAGTGAATGCGAGAGAATGAAATTGAAAACGATTTTCAAACGTATTTGTATCTGCAAATATGTTTTATAAATTGATAAAATAATTCAGGTATAATAATAATAATAATAATAATAAATATTAGTTAATTTAGACTTAACTAATAAAAAAATTCACTCTTCATTTTTTTTCCTTTAATTTTCTTAAACAATTCAAGTTCGGTAAGACATTTTTATAAGTTGAATTCTTTTCATTTTAGTCAATCAATTGCGCACACTAATATTTCTACCATTTTAGGAATCAAACTGCTCCTAAAAGGGTCCACTATCCTTTTAACCAAGGTGAAAACGGACTCATTAACCATCGTTATGGATTAGATTGCAAAAATATCCTTAACAATAATTGAAAGGATTGAATACCAAGTTTCACTTCATTTCCATCACTCAAAAAAATTGAAAATTTAGTTGGATTTCTTTTTCATTCTCATCGCTAGATATGACATATATTGAATAATATTTCAGTATAATTATATTTTGAATGATTTTCAAAAACTATAATTTTATAATTAAATTAATATCAAATCTATATATTTCTTTATAAATATTATATATTTTAATTTATAAATACTATTTCGGTATTTCGGTCTATCTTGATATATCAAAATTTTAAACATCTCATATCTTTACAGTACGAATAATTTCGGTACCATACCTTACTTTTTTTGACATACCTTAAAAATCGATATATTACGGTACAGTATTTTCAATATAACTTTAATATCAATCCTTTTTTCACCTAAGTCGTGCTAGTTTATTAATTTAAAAACATTTTAAAAAAATATATATATATATTATATACTTTATAAAATTTATTATGTTTCTTTAAGTTGTAATATTAGTTCAAGGACCCATTTATAATTTTTACCATATAAGGATCGGATATGTCTCGATCCCCAATTCTCAAATTGATCATGTAACAAAGACATTGGGTTTCTTTAATTTATACACACAACTGTTCTTCATCTTTCTTTCTTGGATTCTTGTTTAGTTTCTTGATTAAAGTTCAACATGGCATTCGAGTAGGAGGCGATCCCGCACCCTCAAAAACCTTCAGGAAGTGATAATCCATTTGATTTCGACAATGATAATCCATTTGATTTTGACAACGACGATCTTCTTGATGAGTTAGTGCGTTCTCTGAACTCTAATTTCAAAGCTCGTCAAGAACGCACAATTGATTCGGTTCAAGTTCCTGTTCAAGTTTTTCCACCAATGGCACCATTAAAGCGAGATTGCACAGATCCTCTTCATGTTCATCCTGGCGACATTCCAGGAGCAATATTGACTCACACAGTTCTGACCCGCCAGAACTACTTTGAATGGTCTACAAGCATGCAATTGGCACTTACTATGAAAATGAAGATGTGTTATATTGATGGATCATTCATAGTTCCGATTGTACCTCAAGATGCCATTCGCTGGAAAATGATTGATGCAATGGTCCGATCATGGATGATGAGCACAATCGATAAAAAGAAGAGAATTAACTTTCAGAGCACAACTACCTCTTTAGAGCTATGGAATGAAGTGAAAGATATCAAGGTAACAATGGTCCAACCTTGTATCGAGTTAAAAAGGATATATGTACAACAAAGCAGGACAATCTTGATTTAGAAGAATATTATTCTAAGGTACGTCTAAACTGGGATGAATTGTTACATCTTGAACCGCATCATGTATGTTCTTGTGATAAATCTCAAATTGAAAATTGTGTGGGATGCAAGCTGAAAAAACAAGTTTTGACTAGGTATGAAAACATAATTTGCTGTTGTTCTTGATGGGTCTAGATGATTCTTATGAGAATCTAAAGGATAGTATTCTAGTTATGGATCATTTACCGAGTGTATACAAGGCTTTGACGATATTCTTAAATGTTGAATCAAAGAATCTGATAAATCGACAACATCAACAATCCAACTTACAATCTGTCATGACAGTAAGAGATTTAAAATAAGGTAGTTCAAAACGATTCAAAGGAAATGATGGCAGAGCCTACAACAATGACAAAAGAAGAAATCTCTCATATACTCACTGCAATATGAAGGGTCATTCTAAAAAGGATGCTATAGACTAATTGGTTTTCAAGATTGGTGGGATAACAACAAAAGGAAGAATGTTGCGAATTCAGTATCATTTGACAACAATGACAAAACAGTCTCTTTACAAGATCAAATGAAGATGATTTAGGACATGATGAAAAGCTTAATTGAAGGGAATACTAGACCTCAAGCTAACGTGTATGCTAAAAATAAAGAAATCAACTTCGAAGCATATAAGTTTTCTAGACTCAATCTTTATTTTATAACTGATATAGAATTTACAATGAGCATGAAAAGTTTAAACAGTTCAAAACAATTATGGTTAATAGATTCAGGGGCTAGTACACATATTTGCAATAATAGAAAATTGCTTTTTGATATTAAGAAAACAGAACATGAAATTGATTTATTTTTAGCTGATGGACCTAAGAAGACAATAAATGAAACTAGTAATCTCAAATTAAATGATAGATTGATTCTTAAGGATGTGTTATTTTGTCCAGATTTCAAGTATAATCTAATGTCAGTTATAAGATTAATTGCAGATGAAAAAGTTAAATGCATATTTTATGAAAATGGATGTTTGATGCAGGGCCCTGAATTAGATGATATCCTTGAGCTTGGCAAACATGTAAGAAACTTGTATTTATATTCTATAGTTACTGATTTCCTTAAAGATTCTAATAGTGATGCTGAAACTTTATTTTTTACCTTAGATTGTAAAACTGTGCATTATAGATGTGGACACCCTTCTAATGAAGTTCTTAGAATACTGTTTCATTCTCTTATCAATAATATGGATCATTGTGAAACTTGTCAAATTTGTAAATCACATCGTTTACCTTTTCATAATAGCACTTCATCTTCTAAAGACAAATTCGATCTTGTTCATATTGATATTTGGGGACCTTGTAAAGAATAATCATACACTAAAACACTGTTTATGCTTACAATTGTAGATGACTACTTTAGATACACTTGAACTTTTCTAATTTCTGATAAAACTGTTGTTTTTGACAAAATTCAAAAATTTTATTTAATGATCAAACTCAATATTCAAAGAACATTAAAATCATTAGAAGTGATAATAGAACTGAATTTGTGAATTCAAAATGTAATATATTTTTTTGAAGAAATGGGCATAATACATCAAAAGACTTTGCATATTCTCCACAACAAAATGGAGTTGTAGAAAGAAAATACAGACATCTAACTTAAGTAACAAGATCACTTTTAAAACATTCTAACCTACCGATCAAATTTTGGCCTTTTTCTATCCTTACTACAACCTATCTAATAAATAGAATGCCAACAAAAATTTTGAATTGGAAGTCACCATTCTTCATGCTTAATAAGTGTGAAGCTAAATATGATGAGTTGAAAGTTTTGGTTGCTTATGTTACATGACAAATACTTTTCTACAAAAATCAAAATTTGTAGATAGAGGCATAAAATGTGTCTTTATTGGATATCCTTCAAATCAGAAAGGGTATACTCTTTATCAGATTGAATCAGGTGATATTGTAGTTTCAAGACATGTTGTTTTCTTTGAGAATATTATACCTTTCAAAAAAGATATCAATGATCAATCAAAACTCAATAATATTATAGAAATTACAAGAACATATATTAACATTGACAAAAATGATCAAAATAATGATTTTTCTGAAACAATTCAAAGGAAAAGTACAAGAACTAAATATTCTCCAAATTGGATGCAAGACTTTATTGCAAATCATGTTAAATCAAAAGAAAATTTTGATCTAGATTACACTCCACAAACTTATTCTTTTCATTTTTTGTACAACGATCAAGAGTATATAAACTCTTTATCTAACTTTGATCTAACCACAACTCCACTTGATTTCAAACATGCATCTCAAGATCCAAATGGATAAAAACAATGAATGATGAACTAAATGCGCTTGAATTGAATCAAACATGGGAAACAACTAAATTACCCAAAGGCATGAAAGCCATTGGTTGTAAATGGGTCTATAAAAGAAAACTTAATTCTGATGGTATTTTAAACAAATGCAAAGCGCGTTTAGTTGCAGAAGGTTTTAATCAAAAGGATGGTATTGATTTCCATCATTGTTTTGCACTAGTGTCTAATAGTGTAACTGTAAGATTGTTAATTGCCTTAGCAGCCTCAAATAGATGGATCTTGAATCACATTAACATAAATAATGCATTTCTTCATGAAAACTTAGAAGACGATTGTACGCGTTCATTTTTCGTTCCCTTCTATTTTATGGCGCGTATGCCCTTTTTAATTAATTGACATTCTCTCCCTTTATCGAATTGAATTGGCCCGTACAGGTTTTAAATCGATACACTCGCAAATGTATCGATCTAATTGACTTGAGAGTCGCCACTTTAGTTTACTTCCCAAAGAAACTAAAGAAAAGAAAAATCAGAGATTCATTTTAAGAGTCCAGTGTTTGGTTACGTATTAGGAAAGGGCCTACGACGCTATGTCCTATACGCCTGTCTTTACAGACAGTCTCTACTCCTAAGTAATTGGACATATGATGTTTGAAGGATTATTACGTTTTCGTTCCGAGTTTAGAACTCTTTTGCTTGTGTGAGAAAATCTTAATCATTTTGCAAGGGGCTAGTCCTATTCATGGGGTATTTGACAAGGATAAGGCATTGAAAAGTATTAAAAGGCATTGAAAGGCATCAAAGAGCATTGCAAGGCATAGAGCAACCTTGTCAAAGAAAAACGAGAATCAGAATTCCCGAGAAAGATCAAATGAGGATAGATGAGGAGAATAACAATTCGATTGGAGGACTAGAATTTTATCTTTTTTCTCAAAGGAGAGAAGAGAGTGGATTAACTTAAGGTCCCGAGTGTTTCCCAGTTTAAAATTTTCAGAGTTAAAGAGAACTCCGAGTGCAACACGTTAAAACGAGTGATTTTCAAAAATAATTCTCAAAACTCCCAAAAATTATTTTTGAAGAAAATTATATTTTGGAGTTTTTGGGAAAATTTAAGAAAGTTTGAAAGTGGTTTGAATGTTAGAATCATCATTTTAAGGTGGTTTGTTAAAATCGGGAAACAAACAGGACCTAAGTTTATTTTAAATTTTTTTTTGAAAGTTTTAAATTAAAATAAAAGGAAAAGAAAGTTAAGGGGTCCAATTAAAACATCAGGAAGAGATCAGGGACTACTTTAATTATGAATCAATAAATTAATTCGAAATTAAAGTTCCCAGGCTTATTTAAAAATAAAAGAGACCCAGGGGCCTCTTTGAAACTTCAACAGAAGTTGAAAGAAATGAAATATAACAAATAACCCACTGGTCTTCCCCTCGCGCCTAAGATCGCAGATCCGTCCGCCGCTATCCCCCGTCTGTCTGTTCAGCTCATCCGCGCTCAATTTCTCTCCACTTTGACTTGCCATATGGATTCGATCAAGTCTCAGCCTCAAGAAGACCAAGATCGATTATCCTCCTAAACTGCAGAATCAACCCGACGCCGTCTGAATCCTTCTTCCAGATCATAACAGAACTCGCCGCGACGATACGTCGAATCACCTGGAGCTCGTCTACGCACTAGAATCACACCTAATCTTCTACAACAGAAGAAACTGCACAACCAACACCTTCTTCTTCTTGGCAAACGCAGGTTTTGTGATTTCAACAGAATAATCTCTTTCGTCTCCAGAACAAGGGTGAAATCCTAATCTAATTCAAACCTAAACTAATCTAAACCAACATCTATCAATTTAAATATCCAGCCAACAGCAAAACAAAACACAATAGCAAGAACAATAAGAACAAGAAAAGCAAAACCAGGAATCAACAATAGAGAAAAAGAAAGAAAATGCAGTTGAATCTCTAATACGTGAATGGCATCGGTGTACAGAACCGATGCCTCAAACAGATTGTAACAAGCTACATTGGATTGGTGACTCACCTGAATGGAGAAAGAAAGCAGACGAAAAGGAAGAACTGAATTCGCCCAATAGCGTAGGAAGTTCAGGTAAACGTTCTGCTGTTCTTCGCATTTATTTCTTTGTCTCTTCTCAGTTGAATCCTTCTTCTTCTTCTTCTTCGATGAAACCGAACTAGAACTGGATTGTATAACTGCTCCTTCTCTCTCTAGAACCGCTCTCCTGATCTTCCTCCCGAAACTGATCTCTGGAAAAACTGCTCCTTTTTAACCCATCTCTTTTTTTTAGCTAAAAAAACCGTCCTCTTAACTTCAGGGGTTAAATTGGAAATACACCACAAAATCAAGGGCACGCTTGGAAAAAATATATATATATATATATATTTCTTCAGCTTTTTTTTTATTCCCGTTTTTTTTCCTTTATTTGCACCATCATTCCAAATAAATCTCCCTGGCATCGATTTTGCTCAGAAAATTGTGAAAATTTTATGGTCAATTTTTAACATCACGAACGTGAATATCATTTTTGAATGAACCCAAACGGACCTTCCTATCCAAAGTTATGATATTTTAAAGTCACCCCTCCATTTCAATCTTTTCAATCCTGCGGTTTTCACTTTTATAACTTTAATAGCCCATAACTTTGTGCACAGAGCTTTCCCCATAATGAGGTTGGTACCATTGGAAAAGAAAGACTCTTTCCTACATTCCCATGTTCTCCTTTTCTCATGAAATGGTCCGTGTTGGTTAGGACACTAGGCTCACAGAAACGTGCCAGTTCACTCATCACCTTCGCTTCAGGCGACTTGGACTGAGCTTTAGGGAGAAATGGGAGAACTATTTGGTATCGTTGGAAAGATAAATCAAAGGTCTTTCCAAAGGTAGCTCATACACTGAAGATGAATCATTGGTTAAAAAGATATGTTATTTGGAAGTGCAGCATAGTTTCAACTGGCTCCCAGGATTTGAATCGGTAGTACTGCTTCCCTTGTACAGATCGAATGAGGGCCTTAACCTTCGAATCACGGTTTGGGAATAATTCCACTGGAAAGATATGCGAGTTATCTTTCCAACCCAACTTGAATTATTCAAAACCATCAAGCACAGATCAAGTTACGAATTTTTAAGTGAAAGGGCGTTCTGTTTAAACCTTTCAGGAACACCTTCCACTCATGACCAGATTTAGTCTAGATATAGGGCACCAATGAGAGATTGGGCTATACCATATGAAATAGGACTAATTTCTATTTTCAAAGCATCCAAGATCATTGAATTTCATCCAGTATTGAAGCCGGGATAAATTCATGAAGTCTAGACTTCCAATGGAAGCTCCATGGGGACTTCAAACTTAAGGATTCTTGATTTTCTTCCAATAATCCCCTTTTCAAATAACCCACTTTTCAAATAATCCGATTTTCCCACTTTAGAATACCAGTATACTCTTTTCCACTTCTTCTTGGCACGTGCTTGATCCCTCTTTGACCCGGGTTGACTCGTCGGTTGGCAGGTTGACTCGGGTTGACCCGTTCTCTTGTTTTCCCACTTTTCGAGCACTTCTGCACAAATTTGCAAATAGTAACATTACACTCAAAATTCAAGATTTTTCAAAACGTACAACCTGAACGCGTCACGGGTTAGGAAAACAGAGTCATTATGATATTCGACATTTGGATCGTTATCTTGTAAGCTTTTCTAAGTCGGTTTTCCACGAGGTGTTTCTATTTTTATTTCCCCGGTTCAATAAACATGAGTATTATTTCGAGGTGTCTAGGGTGTAAAAATGTGGTGTCTACAGAATGCCCCTCTTAGACAGAGTTTGGAGAAAAAAAACTCTTGTTTTCATAAAACGTGTGTCCAAGACTGAACAAATAGGCGCCGCATTTTTTTTACCCGGGCTGACTGAATGAAAAAGAAAAGAAAGATACAACCTGACAATGTTCTTCATTGATTTTTCTCGTTTAGCCCATTCACATGAGAAGAAACCAGAGGCATGAGTCATGCAACGGTCCTCGTGGCGTACCTGTAAGAGAGAATTAGACATTAGAACAACTTTCGTATCAAAGCTTACATAGGAATTTTGGGAAGAAAGCGTCTTGTCATGCTCAGATTCAACAATAGATTGTCACGAGCCATCTTTTCACAGTTGATCTCGTGTGAATTCTCGTTGAGTAAAAGTTCACAAGTAAAAACCTGCAAAACAATGGAAACACAATGATAAAGCCCATAGGCTGTTAGTTTAGGAATCAGTTAACAAGCCTCCGTCGTATATCCTCATCAAGGAACCCTTATGACTTAGAACGTAATCTCCTAGGTTCACCGATCGACAAAATAGTCGTTCGTTCAGACCTTCTAGAACCATATACCCCTCCGGGGGTACTCTTCAACAAAGCAACACAACTCTTTGTCTTCAAAGGATTGAAATCATTGAGTCCTAGATAGTCTCGATGAAGAAGACAACATGCCAAAATCCTTGGAGGATCCTTGTGGCTTCAAACATCCATAAGAAATTTTTCGTTTTTTTTTAATTTTTTTGGTTATTTTTTTTGTTTTTGCTCGCGTGAACACCGAAACGATGACATTCGCGACGATTGGGGATGGAGAAAACAATCGCCTCCCCAACTACGAGAGCAGATCGAAGTAGGGGTTTTCTCCAATGAATAGAAGCGAAGAAAACAATTGTCATCCCGACTGTGAGAACAGACCGGAGTATTGGTTTTCTCTGTTGAACGACAATGAAGAAAACAATCGCCTTCTCGACTGCAAAAGCAGATCGGAGCAGGGGTTTTCTCCAATGAATGGCTATGAAAAAGTCAATCGCCCCCCCGACTGCAAGAGCAGATCGGAGTTTGGGTCTTCTCCAATTAATGGTAGCGAAGAAAACAATCTCCTCCCCGACTGCGAGAGTAGATCAGAGTTGGGGTTTTCTCCGTTGAACGACAATGAAGAAAACAATCGCCTCCCCGACTACGAGAGCAGATCGGAGCAAGGGTTTTCTCCAATGAATGACTATGAAGAAGTCAATTGCCCCTCCGACTGCAAGAGAAGATTGGAGTTTGGGTCTTCTCCAATTAATGGCAACGAAGAAAACAATCTCCTCCCCGACTGCGAGAGCAGATCAGAGTAGGAGTTTTCTCCGTTGAACGACAATGAAGAAAACAATCGCCTCCCCGACTGCGAGAGCAGATCGGAGCAGGGGTTTTCTCCAATGAATGACTATGAAGAAGTCAATCGCCTCTCCGACTGTAAGAGCAGATCGGAGTTTGGGTTTTCTCCAATTAATGGTAGCGAAGCAAAACAATCTCCTCCCCGATTGCGAAAGCAGATTGGAGCATGGGTTTTCTCCGTTGAACGGCAATGAAGAAAACAATCGCCTCCCCGACTACGAGAGCAGATCGGAGCAGGGTTTTCTCCAATGAATGACTATGAAGAAGTAAATCGCCCCTCCGACCGCAAGAGCAGATCGGAGTTTGGGTCTTCTCCAATTAAAAATAGCGAAGAAAACAATCTCCTCCCCGACTGCGAGAGCAGATCAGAGCAGGGGTTTTCTCCGTTGAACGACAATGAAGAAAACAATCGCCTCCCCGACTGCAAGAGCAGATCGGAGCAAGGGTTTTCTCCAATGAATGGCTATGAAGAAGTCAATCGCCCCTCTAACTACAAGAGCAGATCAGAGTTTGGGTCTTCTCTAATTAATGGTAGCGAAGAAAACAATCTCCTCCCTGACCGCGAAAGCAGATCGGAGCAAGGCTTTTCTCCGTTGAACGACAATGAAGAAAACAATCGCCTCCCAGACTACGAGAGCAGATCGGAGTGGAGGTTTTCTCCAATGAATGGCTATGAAGAAGTCAATCGCCCCTCTGACCGCAAGAGCAGATCGGAGTTTGGGTCTTCTCCAATTAAAAATAGCGAAGAAAACAATCTCCTCCCCGACTGCGAGAGCAGATCGGAGTAGGGGTTTTCTCTATTGAACGGCAATGAAGAAATTAATCGTCTCCCCGACTGCGAGAGCAGATCGGAGTAGGGGTTTTCTCCAATGAATGACTATGAAGAAGTCAATCGCCCCTCCGACTGCAAGTGCAGATCGGAGTTTGGGTCTTCTCCAATTAATGGTAGCGAAGAAAACAATCTCCTCCCCGACTGCGAAAGCAAAACGGAGTAGGGGTTTTCTCCGTTGAACGACAATGAAGAAAACAATCGCCTCCCCGACTGCGAGAGCAGATCGGAGCAAGGGTTTTCTCCAATGAATAGCTATGAAGAAGTCAATCTCCTTCTGATCGCAAGAGCAGATCGGAGTTTAGGTCTTCTCCAATTAAAAATAGCGAAGAAAACAATCTCCTCCCCGACTGTGAGAGCAGATCGGAGCAGGGGTTTTCTCCGTTGAACGACAATGAAGAAAACAATCGCCTCCCCGACTGCGAGAGTAGATCGGAGCAGGGGGTTTTCTCTAATGAATGGCTATGAAGAAGTCAATCGCCCTCCGACTGCAAGAGCAGATCGGAGTTTGGGTCTTCTTCAATTATTGATAGAGTCTCAGGGACAACGATGCGTAAACACCCAAAAGATGGAGTTCACGGACAAGGGTAAAGAGAGCAACGTCTCATGACCATAAGAACAATCGAAGTGGAAGTTTCTCGAGTAAAGGAATTAGAACATCCAAATCGCGGAGACTAGGTTCTAAACTAAGGATTACAAAAGAAACACATAAAACGGAAGACTAGTATTAGCATGGAACTTTGAAAATGGCTCCAACAAAGACTAGAGTACTCTGATCACATGATGTGAAAGATAATGACACAATCAGCACGGGGCTTAAAGATATGAATGCATGTTGTTGTTTTTTTTTAAAAAAAAATGCCCCTAGTGGAGACTAGGGCATTTTACCTCTGTGATGCAAATACAATGAAGCAGCTTGCACAGGGCTTTGAAAATGTGAATGCATGTTTTTTTTTTCTTTAAAAAATGTCCCTAGTGAAGACTAGGGCATTTTACCTCTGTGATGCAAATATAATGAAGCAGCTTGCATAAGGCTTTGAAAATGTTAATGCATGTTATTTTTTTTGTGTTTTTTTTTAAAAAAATGCCCCTAGTGAAGACTAGGGCCTTTTATTAAAATGATGCACAAGCAGTGAAAGAAGACTTCGATCTCTATGTCGCGTGGTTAGCTCTAGACCGAAACATTTTCAGCGAACAAGACTTGAAGAAAGTTCTGGACTATCTCAGCCAAGACGAAATTCGACTTCCTTCTTTTCCTCCTAATGCAGAAAGATCTGACTGATAATACCCCGCATTTTGCACAAACGATTTGTTGTGAAATGGTCATCAAATGACCGAATTTTGGGCTCGGGGTAGGGCTTTGGTATTCATTTTTTTTAGAACCACCTTGAGCCGAGTGTTTCAGAGTTTCATCTGCTTCCCTCACAACATTATTTTTAGTATCATCGGTATATTTGACCGAATCGATACGCCTAGCGAGGTCGCTCAGCGGTGATTTCAAAGTGTCAACCTTTTGATGAATACTTTGCTCATTGATTTCTTTTTTTTAGTATCATCGGTATATCTGACCGAATCGATACGCCTAGCAAGGTTGCCCAGCGGTGATTTCAAAGTCTCAACCTTCTGATGAATACTTTGCTCATTGATTTTTTTTAGCATCATCGGTATATCTGACCGAATCGATACGCCTAGCAAGATCGCTCAACGTTGATTTCAAGGTCTCAACCTTTTGATGAATACTTTGTTCCTTAATTTCTTTCTTTTGAGCATGTCTCTTTTCGCGAAGCCAGACAATTCTCCTAATCCACTCAGCTTTTAGGTTAGGTTCGGATTCTGCTATATCTCAAAGGGTTTGAAAACAAAGATTTTTCAACAATCGCAAGGCATCTTTGAAGGCAGTTGACAGACAAGACTTCCCTACGTTAGTCTTTTAGAATGACTTCGAAATCGCTTTTGGAAACAGTCCTCGGTTAAGAATTGGTCTTAACGCTTACTCATTTCATAATGTCCTTGTTGGTTCATGACAACAAAGATCGTTGTCTTCTTCACACTAAGGATAAAAATGTTTTGAATGATTGTTTG
This sequence comes from Impatiens glandulifera, assembly GCF_907164915.1. Lineage (NCBI taxonomy): Eukaryota > Viridiplantae > Streptophyta > Magnoliopsida > Ericales > Balsaminaceae > Impatiens > Impatiens glandulifera. The sequence goes on along the minus strand of NW_025919864.1, from coordinate 6,205 downwards.
ACCGAACCTATTTGATAGGTTGCCTACCTATCCCCCGAGGATGGGGAATCAGGTCCAAAAGTAGTTCAATGATTCTTCCTTCAATTCTGAGTGCAATGGATTGAAAGGAAAATGAAAGAAATTCTCTCAGCGTGCTTTCTAACAGGTACTCAACATGTTTTTTCTTAGAAACTTGACCTTTAACAATCACGTTGAAAGTTTTTTTTCGTTTTTTTTTCGTTTTTTTTTCTAAATGCATTTGCAAAAATGCCCCTAGTATAGAAACTAGGGGTTCGAAGACAATGTCATGAAATGCATGCTTGCATTCAAATGCAGAGAAAAAATATGTTGAACTCATGATATGCATTTTCCGAAAATGCCCTTTGTAGAAAGAAAATGGGCTTAGGTATTCACCTCATTTGGAACATCTTTGACAATCATGGAACACGTGAAATGAGAAAACCCCCTTGATTTTTATTTTTATTTTTTTTTGAAACAAATCAAACCCATGTCGTTGATTTCTTTATCTCAAGCATAGTATTTCTTGAGCGTGTCAAGATTAAAGGGTGATGAACACTCATCGCCATCGAGAGTTGCGAGACAAACAGCTCCACCTGAAAAGATCTGCTTGATGATGAAAGGTCCCTCCCATGGCGGATGAAATTTTCCTCTAGGGTCCTGCAGCTCTCGGGTCTTTCTAAGAACAAGGTCTCCTACAACAAGATGCCTAGGCTTGACTTTCTTGTTGAACGCCCTTGCCATGCGTTGTTGATAAGCTTGTGTCTTGCATAAGGCATCTAGCCTCCGATCCTCCATGAGTGATAGTTGATCGTATCTGGACTTCAGCCAATCTTCCTCGATGACGTGGCTCTCCAAAAGAACCCTGAGAGTAGGCAACTCCAACTCAATGGGTTGAACTACCTCCATGCCATATACCAACGAATAAGGAGTTTCGCCTATAGAAGTCCGAGTGGTGGTTCGGTAACCCCACAGAGCATAGGGAAGCTTCTCATGCCAATCCCTATATGTTTGTGTGGTTTTCTTCAAGATTGAGATCACGTTCTTGTTAGCAGCCTCGACTGCCCCGTTGGTTTGCGGTCGATATGGTGAAGACTTATGATGCTCGATTTTGAATTCTCTTAAAAGTTCGAGCACATTACCTTGAAAGTGTCGTCCATTATCAGAAATCATCGAATGGGGAACCCCATATCGACTAATGATATTATTGCGAATGAACTTTGCCACGTGGGAGGATTTGAGGATTTTGAATGAAGAAGCCTCAACCCACTTGGTAAAATAGTGGATAGCGACCAATATGAATTCATGGCCATTGGACGCGTGGGGGTGGATTTTCCCAATGATATCAATTCCCCATGTAGAAAATGGCCATGGAGAAATCATGTTATAGAGGAGAGAAGCGGGAGTATGCTTTAAATTAGCATAAATCTGACACTGGTGACACTTCTTGACGAACGCAATGCAATCCCGTTCCAAGTTCTGCCAAAAGTAGCCTAGCCGAAGAACTTTTTTAGCAAGAGCCATTCCATTCATGTGGGAACCGCAATTCCCAGCATGCACTTCTTCCATGATGGTGGTAGATTCCGCCTGATCTACACAAAGCATGTTTTGTCCATCAAAAGATCGTCGATAGAGACATCCTGCCACAACCACATAGCCAGTGGCAAACTGACGGAGAGCGCGACGCTCTTTCTTCTGAAAGTGGGCAGGGTATTCCCCCTTTCGATATATGATTGGATGGGCTCGAACCAAGGTTTGCTTGAGATACTAGTGTTAGCAACCAATAGTTTCTCATAGATGCGATTGCACCTCTGTTGGATTTTGAGTGGCTTGATCTTGATTCTTTCGGGAATCTGAGTCATTGCCGCGAGGGTTGCAAAGGCGTCAGCAAAACGATTCTGACTCCTTGGAGCGCGGATGAAAACAACACTTTCGAATTTGGCGATTAAACGCATGAGGAAAGAATGATAAGGTTTAAGATTGCCGCCATTGACCTGCCAATCTCCATTGGCTTGTGAGATTACAAGATTCGAGTCTCCGATAACCTCCAATCTGCTAATCCTCTTCTCGCTGGCTAACTTGATCCAAGCAATGCATGCTTCGTACTCAGCTTTGTTGTTGGTGACACTATAACTCAACTTAACAGAAGTAGGATTATACATGCCAGTAGGATCGATCAAAAGGATACCAATGCTGTAACCTTGTTTGCCCGACGCGCCATCAAACATCAACTTCCACGCTTCAGATTGAACATTCATAATCTCATCATCTAGGAAGACCATTTCTTCATCATCGTCTTCAATGGTGATTGGTTGATCAGCTAGGAAATCAGCCACTATACTCCCCTTGATCGACTTTTGCACGGTATATGTGATGTCATATTCTGAAATCATCATCATCCATTTAGCAAGACGCGGCGAAAGAAGAGTTCTTTGAAACAAGAAACGAATGGGATCGATTCTTGACACTAGCTTGATTGGGTGGGCTTGCATGTAGTGGCGCAACCTCTTCGTTACCCAGGCTAGTGCCCAATAGACTTTTTCCACGGAATAATAGTTCAACTCGTAATCGGTCATCCTTTTGCTGAGATAGTAGACGGCTACTTCCTCCTTGTTCTCGTTCTCTTGGGCCAACATGCTCCCCATGGATGACTCGGTGACGGTGAGATAAAGAATCAAAGGAACTCCCGGCCTCGGAGACATGAGGATAGGAGGGAATTGCAGATAGGCTTTCACCTTATCAAAGGCATGTTGACAAGCGTCACTCCAGGCAAACTTTTGATCTTTCTTTAGAAGCTTAAAGAGAGGATCGCAAGTGGAAGTGAGTTTACTAATGAAACGACTAATGTACTGGATTTTTCCGAGAAATCCCCGAACCTCTCGCTCGTTCCTGGGTGCTGGCATGGTCGTGATGGCTGCAATTTTCCTAGGGTCGACTTCAATTCCTCTCTGAGTAATTAGAAATCCCAGCATCTTACCGGTAGTGACACTGAAGGTGCATTTCTTTGGATTTAAACAAAGTTGGTATTTCCGAATCCTCTTAAGGAACTTCTCTAGGTTTACAATGTGTCCCGCTCGATTGCTGGATTTGACAATCATATCATCGACGTAGACTTCGACTTCCTTGTGGATCATGTCGTGGAGAATAGTGGTGGCCGCCCTCTAATACGTGGCTCCAACGTTCTTTAGCCCGAAAGGGCATCACACTGTAGTAGAAGGTGCCAACTTCAGTGATAAAAGTAGTTTTTCTTTGTCCTCAAGCGCCATCAAAACTTGATTATAGCCTGAGAAACCATCCATGAATGATAGGAGCTCATGACCAGCCGTGTGGTCAATCAACACGTCAATATGTGGGTAGTGGGAAATTATCTTTGGGGCTAGCTTTGTTGAGATCACGGCAGTCCACGCACACACGGACTTTTCCATCTTTCTTAGCCACGGGGACCAAATTGGTGACCCATTCTGGATATTCGACAACATCCAGAAAGCCGACTTCCAATTGTTTCTACACCTCTTCCTTAATCTTGTCGACCATGTCGGGTTTCATACGTTGGAGCTATCGCTTGATAGGCTTGGCATCCGGGTACAACGGAATACGATGTTGGACAATTTCAAGGTAAATGCCCGACATGGCTTTATAGGAACATGCAAAGACATCTTTGTTAAGCTTCAACAGCTCAACTAGATAATGATGTTCGTTTTCATCTAGGCTTTGGCCTTTCAAGACAATTTGTGGGTCCTCTTCCGAATTCAAATTAATCTCAACAGTTTTTTCTGTAGAAGAGACTTGATTTTCATTTTTTTTAAATCGTTTCATTTCAAACGGAAAATCGTTATCAACAAACATATCATTTGAATTCAAAGTAGTAGCATGCATTGCATTAAAATGGACACTAGAATCCTCAACAACAACATCCGACTCAGGAATGAAAGGAGAAGGAAAATCAACAAGAGTTTTAACAAGATTAGGAAAGGATGTAGAAAGACAAGATGAAGCAGTAGAAGAAAACTCTTGCTTAGTGAACTTTTCAGATATAACTTCCTCAACTATGGTTTTCCCAATGTCGAGGACAAGTGCCATGGTGGATCTGGAAACATGTTTAAATGTGGGTTCCATCTCTTCATTGTCATTTGAATCGTCTGAGTCGGAATTGATCAATACATCAGGGTCGGCTTCCATTGAGCATGGCCTCAGAGCGCTCCTTAACAGCTTCCAACTTCGCGGGGATGTATGGGGCTCTCGGAAAAGCTCCCTAACTCCACCCGTGAAATATGATTCTTCTTACTATCAGAATTGATGTCGATGGTCCCCTCTACTATTGGTTGATGAAGCTAAAGTGCATAGACAATGGCATTAGCATGCTCTATGGGAATCAAGACAGATGTAGCGGTCTCCCACATGTACTGATAATTGAAGTAGAGCTCGAAAGAGGAGGGACTCTTATTGTTGGAATAGACGTACCTTCACAAAGGCGTGTGGACCATGCTGAATTAGCGAAATAAACGGGCGATGTCGTAGATACTGATCACTTCCTACTCTAGAATCATGATAAACGGGAGACCACCCATCTAGAACCTCACGACATCGATGTGATACTACAAGATGATTAAAAGGATATGATGGTCGTCTGAGATACTGGTGACCATCATGGTCTTAGAAAGTTTTGCCCGCTACATGGGGCGAATATAGGGTAAAGATAGAGTGAGGAGTTGAGCGAAGATTGCCTATCCATCACTCAAACAATAGCACGAGGGGAGACCCCCACTGAGAATAGTGAGTCGGTCCCGAAGAGAACACTTGGAGACCCTGAAGGGTCTCGACCAGGAAGAGACTGGTTAGGCTCTGAGTGTGGGTTTCCACGAAATGGACGACCCCAACGAGGCGAAGTAACATGAGCGTCCCCTTAGAGGGACGCAGTAAGAAATAGGCTACCAATATAAGCATGTCCTACATACGATGGACTATGCAATGTAAGCGCGAGTTCACCCGGAGAAGTTAAGAAGTAGGTGTCTCGTCACGTAGTCGAGTGGGGGATCAGCAGCGAGTCCTTAAATGTGGTTCGAAGAATGGCTTGGAAGTCTTCCATAGTAGGGCATATGTGCACCCCACCAATGATGAATGCCCGGGATGCTTTGCTCCAACGCCCTTGCATGTGCGCCATAAGCCACTCGTCTATCATGGTGCTCATCAAATGTAGAATCTCATTCACACCAAAGGGTGCAAATGTGAGAGTGTTGCCTTCGAACAACTTTTTAAAACTCCTCAGTCTTTCTTTTGATTTGTCCATGACGCTCTTGGAAACACAAGTTTATTAGACTCTCACGTTTTAACACCCCTTTTCTCTTTTCGTTTTAAGGTTAGCCTTATAAGTGCCTACGTTTCCACTAACATGCTCAACATTCATCTTTTAAACATTGTGGTTGGCTTACGGCGTGGAGAACGCCATAATTAAGAAGAATTAAGATGAGAGAGACTAATGTATCTCAGTGTTTCAAGATACATTTTTGGGGCGAGTAGTCTACCGGCGTAGTTGGTATCCTTAAGATACCCTTTTGACTACGCGGCTTCGAATTATCGTTTGAGCAATTTGAGCCCGTTCATGTGCAAACAGTGTTTATGAAAACGCTTTTGTTTGTAAACCTCTTCAGTTAAAAGCGTCGAGCTTTGTCGGGTTTTACCCTCATACAATTTAAGCAATTAAGCAATCAAGAAAATGTGAATGCAAGATTCACATTGTTCACGGGTTCTCACACCCTCAAGCAAAAATGTTGTGAAATTATAAATGTAACATCCTTCGAAATTTTTGGGTAGTTTGGCCAACTACATGTTTTGAGCTAAACATATTAGGTAATCCCCAGCAGAGTCGCCAGTTTTCTGTACGCGTTCATTTTTCTGTACGCTAAACAATTTTTGGGGTAGTTCAGAACTCTTTTGCTTGTGTGAGGAAATCTTAATCATTTTGTAAGGGGCTAGTCCTATTCATGGGGTATTTGATAAGGATAAGGCATTGAAAGGCATCAAAGAGCATTGCAAAGCATAGAGCAACCTTGTCAAAGAAAAATGAGAGGGTTAACCCGCCCATAAAAATTTTACCATAATATTTTTTTCACGGGATTTTATATTATTACTCGTGCAAATACACGGGATACATGCTAATTTGTAGTAATGAAGCTAGTAATATTAAATATAAATGTACATTACATTCAAA
>NW_025919863.1:0-30682 GCF_907164915.1 Impatiens glandulifera | reverse complement strand
ATCACCACAAAGGATGGAAAATATGTCAAATCCTATCCCTGAATACGTTTCGAATATGAAAACATCATTATTCATTCCAAAGGATCAAGGTTCATTCCAATCTCAAAAAAGAAAATAGATAAAAAAAGATAAGAACTTGGGGAACAAAAAATATTTCTTTATCTAAAAACATGAGTAATCTACGATAGGTATAAGAGATTGTTCATACACGATCCCAATTTAGAATCGTATTTGTAAATAGGTATTCCAAAACCCTTTCTATTAATAGGTGCGATAGATTATTTTTATACGATTTCACTAAAAACCCAAGTTGTTATTAAGTATATAAACCTCATCTGTTGATAGGTATGTGAGATCATTTATACACGATCCCATTTTAAACCCTAATTTCATTTAAGTATCCAAATCCTATCCTTTGATAGGTGCGATAGATCGTTTATATATGATTACTCTAAAACCCTAATTGTAATTAGGTATCTAAACCCCATATGTTGATAGGTACGTGAGATCGATCGTACACGACCCCATTTAAAGCCTAATTGTAGTTAGGTATCTAAACTCTATCTGTTGATAAGTACGTGAGATTATTCATACACGATCCTGTTTAAACTGTAATTGTAGTTAGGTATTTAAACACTATATGTTGATAGGTACGTGAGATCGTTCGTACACGATCCCGTTTAAACCCTTATTATAATTAGTTATCTAAACCCTATATGTTAATAGGAAAGTGAGATCGTTCGTACACAATCCTGTTTAAACCCTAATTGTAGTTCGGTATCTAATCCCTATATGTTGATAGGTTCATGAGATCATTTGTACACAATCTCATTTAAACCTGAATTGTAGTTATGTATCTAAAACCCTATCTATTGATAATTACGTGAGATCGTTCATGCACGATCCCATTTAAACCTTAATTATAGTTAGGTAACTAAACCCTATCTGTTGATAGATACGTGAGATCGTTCGTACATGATCTTGTTTAAACCCTAATTGTACTTAGGTATCTAAACCCTATTTGTCGATAGGAGCGAGATATTGTTCGTACATGATTTTGTTATAAGTCTCGCGTGTTAACAAGCAAATAGATCATTTGTAAGATGATATGTTAACAATCTTTTCTATTAACATGGACTTGAGATTATAAGTACATGATCCAGTTAAACCATAATTGTAGTTAGGTACCCAAAACCTTATATGTAGATAAGTGTGATAGATCGTTTTTATACAATTTCGCTAAAATCCTAAATGTAATTAGGTATTTTAAGTACTATTTGTTGATAGATCGAGACATCATTTTTACACGACTCCGTCATTAAATCATATTTGTTAATAGGTTGAAACGTCGTTCGTACACGACTCTGTGACTAAATACTATTTGTTAATAGGTCGAGATGTCGTTCGTACACGACTCTGTGACTAAATCCTATTTGTTAATAAATTAAGATGTTGTTCATACTCGACTCAATGACTAAATCCTATTTTTTAATAGGTTGAGACGTTGTTCATACATGTCTCTATGACAAAATCCTATTTGTTAATAGGTCGAGATGTCGTTCGTACACGACTCCATGACTAAGTCCTTTTTGTCTATAGGTCGAGACATCATTTGTACACGACTCTGTGACTAAATCCTATTTGTCAATAAGTCGAGACATTGTTTTTATACAATTCCGTGAGAAACCCTATTTGTTGATAGTTATGCTAATTGATTGTACACGATTCTATCTGAAAATCCCATTTGTCAATAGATCAAGACATCGTTTGTATAAAATTCCGTGAGAAATCCTACCTGTTAATAGGTACGTTAATCATTTGTACATGATTCTGTATGAAAACCCTATTTTTCAATAGGTCGAGACATCATTTATATATGATTCTGTTAGAAACCTTATTTATTGATAGGTGCATTAAATGTTCGTACACGATTCCATCTGAAAACCCTATTTGTCAATATGTTGAGACATCATTTGTATATGGTACCATTAGAAATCATATCTATTGATAAGTGCGCTAATCGTTCGTACACAATTCCGTCTAAAAACCCTATTTGTCAATTGGTAGAGAAATCATTTGTATATGGTGCGATAATTGTTCGTACACGATTCCGTATGAAAACCCTATTTGTCAATATGTCAAGACATCATTTGTATATAGTTATGTTAGAAACTTTATGTGTGGATAGGTACGCTAATCATTCGTACACGATTCTGTATGTAAACTCTATAAGTGAATAGGTCGAGACATCATTTGTATATGGTTCCATTAGAAATCCTATATGTTGATATGTGCGCTAATCGTTCGTATACGATTCCGTCTAAAAACCCTATTTGTCAATAAGTCGAGAAATCATTTGTATATGATTCTATTAGAAACCCTATTTATTGATAGGTGCGCTAATCGTTCATACACGATTTTGTCTTAAAATCCTATTTGTTAATAGGTCGAAAAATCGTGTATATACGATTTCGCTAAAACCCTATCTCTCGATAGGTATCCCCTTTCATAACATCATTGTGACAAAATATCTCAAAATAAAAACTCTATCTATCGATAGGTACTCCAATCAAAATACTATTAACCAATAGGAATTTCTCCCAATTCACAAAAATGTTAAGCCTTGTTTGTTAACAAGCATAACGATCATTCGTACATGATCCGACCCAAACCTTATATCTTGATAGGTAATCCAAGTCTTGTCATTCAAACAAACATCTCAACACTCTCTCCCTCAATAGGTATCCAAGTTTCTTTGTCACTAAGAACAATGATGATTTGTACATGATCATGATAAAAACCTATCCCTAGATAAGTCTTCAACCAAAACCCTATAACTCGATAGGTAACTAAACCCCATATCTTGATAAGGTATTCAAGCAAACCCTACCACTTAATAAGTACTCCGATAAAATACTATTTTTCAATAAGTCATCTCTTTCTAATTCACGAAAGTCTATCCATTGATAGCGCCACCGTCATTTATACATGATCGTCTTCAATTTCACCTGTGAATGATCTTACACAACAAGTTTGTCAGCTCCCGCGACAAGTCTATCTGTGTATAGTACCCTGATAATTTATACATGATCACTTTAGGCATTACTTATTAGTAAGACCCATAGGCAAATTTGTTAGCTTCTTCACCAAGACTCATCTATTGATAGTCTCATGATCGTATGTTTATGATCACCCTGAAGATGTTACTTGTTAGTAAACTACATGAAACGTTATTAAAACTTTCTTGTTCCCTACATGTCTCATGACATAAACAATTAGTCATTTGTATATGACTATCTTAAATAATTTTTTTCATATTCATGTTAGATATGAAATGATGTTTCAATACCTATGATTATCATTATATGGGTACTTTGTTAAGTTATGCAAAACAAGATTCGCCAAGAGTTATCCTTGTTAGGATAATCATCAAAGAAATATCCCTACAACAACGCTTGGAAGCACCTTGGCGAATTCTATACACAACATCACCATGTCACTCCAATAATTAGCACGCTACATGTTCTATCTTTCTAAACTCCCTCCTTAAAAATTGAACTATATAACCTAGTGTTATATGTCATACTCGAATCAACATTTTCAAACCAGTTTGTTGTATTCAAACTCGATTTGAGAAGGGCACTCTATAAGCACAAAAAATTTACACACCAATTTATAAAATTAAAATAATTATTTTGATTTATTTTTGAATAAATAAAATCAAAATAATTAACCCCAAGGAAAAAACCCAATTAAAACAATTAATTAAATTAATTATTGTGATAATTAAAGCCTAATTAATTAAGGGAAAATGGCCAAAATTAAAAAAAAAATTATTTGGGGTAAATGTTATACTCATTCATCTTAAAATCATTTTAGAAAAAATCAAGGAATTAAAATAAATAATTTAGGATTAAATGAGATACTTTCATCTCCCAAAATTATTTGTTTAACCCTAAAATATTCAAAAAAATAAAATAAATTGGTAAAATATTTGCCATATTAATTTTAATAATTTGTTTATTTAAAAAAGATCAAAAATAAAGTCAAAAGAGTGAAACAAAAATCAATTTCAAACAATCATTTAAGGTTTTAAATAAAAAATAAAATCATAATCATGTGTAGACAAAATCCCGTGGGATGATTATAGCCGAAACCGTATCCGCTAGATGGGCATCAGATCTTCATTCAACACCCAAGAATAGGTTGTGTACCCCGCTGAAACTGATGATGCGCACGAACGAGAAGCAAACGGTCAGCTAACGCCCGTTAGCCGAGACGCTGAAAGAATGTTCGATCACCAACGAATTGCTGATAGAATGCGTTAAAGAGCATGAAATGACGTCATGTCGTGCGTTGCCATCTTCTTCGTCGCGACGCCGGGAGGATAAGGATGAAATCCAATCCTTTGAGTATCTGAATTTGGAAATCAATCGATAGTCCACCTTTTCAGCTAATTCAAAAGCTGAAATGATCACCCTACTTTAGTGAATATTTTTACTACTTCCATAGGGGTGATTCATCCTTTTAGGATCAGTGCTACATATAGAGACTAGGGTCTGACTATTGATAACAACTTATGATAAACGATTCGATAATAATCCTGTGAGGGATTAATATATGTTTCTATTCTTCACAAATCCTTCGAACTCTTGAAACAGATTCAAGTGCGAAAGTGTTCGTCGGATTTGAAGCTTTGAACCGATGGAAGATGAATGACAGAAAGTAAAGAAGACAAAGAGTTTTATGGATGTTCGGAGATAAAACTTCTACGTCACTCCTTCTTCCACAACCGGAAGGATATCCACTAAATACTTTGAATCAAATACAACTTACTGAGCTAACTAACTCTTTGTTTAACAGAACAACCTCTATTCAACTTACAATATTCTCACAGCTAGATAGTAATTGATTTTCTCTCTTGAACTTGAATGATGATAGAGATTAGTAAGAGAAAGCGTAAATTTGTGAATTTAGTGACCGAGAGGTCCATCCGTTGTCCTTGAGCATCTATTTGTAGTAGAAGGACACCATCGATCGAATCTTTTTCGTGGACACATGGCAAGTGTCCATTGGAAGGCCTCCCATATTACCATAATGCAACAGACTCTGAGCAAATGGATCGTGGCCGTACCGAACTGGTACTGCGCCGAATATCCTCTGAAGTTGTCTTGTACTAGACAGGTAGTTGGAAGGATATTTGCGTACGTGGCGTTCGTTCATTTGATACAATTAGCTGGCTTGTTAGACTACATAGAAGTGAGTGGAGCAGGAGTAGCAAGCAACTAGTTGATTGTGGTTAGACATATGCTTTATTCAAACGGCTGCTGAAGTAAGGCATTAGACGTGCTCCATTAGACTAAGTCTAAGGGAGTTAGACGTCCTTGTCAAACTGCGCGTTCCTTTAGACCAAGTCTAAAGGAGTTAAACATCCTCGTCTAACAATGCGTCCCTTTAGACCAAGTCTAAAGGAGTTAGTTGTCCTCGTTTAACTACGCATCCCTTTAGACCAAGTCTAAAGGAATTAGACGTCCTTGTCTAACTATGCATCATTTTAGACTAATCTAAAGGAGTTAGACATCCTCGTCTAACTACGCATCCCTTTAGACTTATCTAACGGAGTTAGACGTCCTCGTCTAACTATGCATCCCTTTAGACTTATCTAAAGGAGTTAGACGTCCTCGTCTAACTACGCATCCATTTAGACTTATCTAAAGGAGCTAGACGTCCTCGTCTAACTACGCATCGTTTTAAACTTATCTAAAGGATTTAGACGTCCCCGTCTAACTACGCATCCCTTTGGACTGATCTAAAGGAGTTAGACGTCCTCGTCTAACTACGCATCCCTTTAGACTTATATAAAGGAGTTAGATGTCCTCTTCTAACTACGCATCCCTTTAGACTTATCTAAATGAGTTAGATGTCCTTGTCTAACTACGCATCCCTTTAGACTTATCTAAAGGAGTTAGACATCCTCGTCAAACTACGAATCCCTTTAGACTTGTCTAAAGGAGTTAGATATTCTCATCTAACTACGCATCTCTTTAGACTTATCTAAAGGAGCTAGACTACCACGTCTAACTATGTTTCCCTTTAGATCAAGTCTAATAGAGATAGACTACCACGTCTAACTACGTTTCCCTTTAGACCAAGTCTAAAGGAGTTAGACTATCACGTCTAACTACGATTCCCTTTAGACAGTCTAAAGGAGTTAAACGTCCTCGTCTAACTATGTTTAATTAGCCTACTTAGATCACGTCTAAGTTAGCATAGTCTAATGCACCTGCACCTGCACCAAACAAAATAGACAACTTAGTTTTATTCATAACTATGTTTTAATCACAGATCATCAAAATAAGGTCTGCATAGAATAAGCTTATTCTTTAGTTTATTTTAGTCAAAATAATTTGACCCAACAATTTCCCCTTTTATGATGATGTTAAAACTTAGTTAAAAGATTAAGACAAATAGAAACAATCGATAAACACCATAACAGTGATAAACAAAAGATCATATATTCATATTATCAAAAGATATGGAGGATTCAAACATCTTAAACAAAAAATTCAAAAAACAACAAAAAGATTGGATCTTTCCTATCCATTTCTTCCCTTAATTCCCCCTCGGCCTAAGGCCACTTCTTTTCCCCTTTTTAACATCATCGGGAGTGATAGATTCCTAATAAGCTCTTTCAGCCATATAGGTCGCCCGATTTCTTCTTTTCAACCTAAGCCTTCCTACCCTGAGAACGTAGTCAAGAACCTTTTGGTTGTTCAGGACTCTGGAGGGATTTAAGTGGACGCCATGTCCAACTTCTGAAAGAAGACAACAGAGGAACATGCTGAGAGGAGAATCATACCCATAACGTTTCTTTGGAAAAGAGATAATCTTCGCCAAATTGTTGAAAAGAATCTTCGACCAGTTTATGGCTACACCCCTGGTAATAGCCACCATCATTTTAAAAACTTTATTTCAGTAGGTGTAGGAGGAATCCTTGGCAAGGAGGGACTTGGAGATGATGTCGTTCAGTATGGCGAACTCAACTTTCAGACAAGAACTCTTCCCGTGAGATTCAATAGGGAAGAGATTCCCTTCGAAAGATTGGTCTAAGAAGACGAGTTTCATCTCAGACAGAATTTCATAGGAGGAAAAAGGGAACTCAGATATCCCTTCTGATGGAAGCCTGAAGAAAAGAGCGAATTCCTCGCTAAAACAAACGCATTTACCAAGAATGGTCACACGGATGTACTTGTTGTGGTAGAATCCGGCAGATTCAAAGAATTCACGAACCACATGTCCGTGAAAGGTGCAATGAACACGCAGAAACTTCTTCAGCCCAGAAGTTTCAATGGATTTAAACACAATGGCCATTTCTGGAATTATTAGAGAGATTTTTCAGCGAGAGAATCCATTTCAATGAACTTTTTGAGAACTCAAGATTTAGATTTCTAAGAGACACAAGAAGATACCTTAGAGAGAGAATGCGAAGATTCACAAGAGACATATTGAATTCCTTTGAATATCACCGTTACTTTTATAGATAGAGACTATCTTATAACCATTAAAATCATAGAGAAGATAAACCATCAAAAATAAAAAAACCTGTTTCCAAGAGACTTATCATTTATAGATGCAACATTTAAAGATAATCATGAAAGTCTATCATTAATGTAAAGCGTGAAGTAGAGGAACATAAATAATTTTAGTCATATTTTTAATATTGAAAGACATGTCTTCAAGTTATTAGATAAATGACTGTTCAATTTTTGGCGGGAAGAGTACATAGACAGATAATGTAACATTGGACAACTGTCCCACTGGCCTGAAGATAAAAAGTCTAAGGATATACGTAGTTAGACGTCTAACCTACTGTCCACATTCTTTTCTGATAGGATCAGCGTAATCGATATAGATGGAGGTCTGGGCTATTGATGACGACTTAGGAAAAACGGTTTGATAGAAATCCTGTTAGGGATTTAAATCACTTTTTATTCTACACAAACCCTTGCAAATTCTTGAACGATTCAAGTGCGGAAATGTTTGCTCAGGTTTGAAGCAAAGAACCAAGAATAAGAAGATGACAGTATGAAAAAGACACAACAGTTTGTTTATGGATGTTCGGAGCTAACTTTCCTACGTCACCCCTTCTTCCAACCACCGGAAGGATTCACTATACTTTCGAATTATATACAGTTGCACGAATAGCTCACTGTTGAACAGAACAGACTCTGTTCAACTTACAATATGATGAAGAATATCACTTAGCTAAAAATATGCTTTGATTCTAACTCTCTCTTGATTGAAAACTTAGTAAAAACAAGAAAGCAGCTCGCTCAATATGACAGTTTGTATGCTTAGATTGAATACTCTGTAATTCTAGTAATGTTCAGCAAATTCTCTTGTTCTTCTTCTAGCTGGCTGTTCTTCCGTTGTCCTTCAGAATCTTTAAATAAGGATCAGGTATCAAAGGTCGAATCTTTCATAACGACACGTGGCGAGCTTCCATTGGAACGCCTCCATACTACACAATAGACTCTGAATACCAGGATCGTGGTTGTACCAATATGGTAGTGCGCCAAATATTCTTCAAGGATATTCCTGTAAAAATAAGTAGTGGGAAGAATAGTTGCTTACGTGGAATTAATCAATTGGTTGCAACTGGCTGTCGTACTAATCTTCACTGGAAAGTGGAGCAGGAGTAGCGTACAACTAGTTGATCGTGGGTAGACGGGTGCTGGCTTCAAGCAACTGCTTAAGCATATCATTAGACGTATTTCACTTAGACGACCTCGTCTAATAGCAAGATCCATTAGACCACCTGGTCTAATGGGATTAAACAACACGTCTAATAACATATCCCTTCAGACTAATCTGAAGGAGTTAGACTGTACGTCTAACTTCCATTAGTTAGACTGCACGTCTAACTATACATCCCTTCAAACTAATTTGAAGGAGTTAGACTGCACGTCTAACTTCCATTAGTTAGATTGCACGTCTAACTATACATTCATTCAGACTAATCTGAAAGAGTTAGACTACACATCTAACTTCCATTAGTTAGATTGTACGTCTAACTATGTCTGTTAGACTGCACGTCTATCTCCATGTGTTAGACTGTACGTCTAACTCCGTGTATTAGACTGCACGTCTAACTACGTTTGTTAGACTGCACATCTAACTACGTCTGTTAGACTGCACGTCTAACTCCGTGTGTTAGACTGCACGTCTAACTACGTCTGTTAGACTACACGTCTAACTACGTCTGTTAGACTACACGTTTAACTCTGTCTGTTAGACTACACGTCTAACTCTCATCTGTGAGACTGCACGTCTAACTACGTCTGTTAGACTGCACGTCTAACTTCGTCTGTTAGACTTCACGTCTAACTCCGTCTATTAGACTCCACGTCTAACTCCGTCTGTTAGACTACACGTCTAACTCTCATCTGTTAGACTGCACGTCTAACTACGTTTGTTAGACTGCACGTCTAACTACGTATGTTAGACTGCACGTTTAACTACGTGTAACTCAATGCATCTAATGCAATCAGTCTAATGAACCTCATTAATACTAAGTCTAATATAACCTGTTTTCGATACACCTGCACCAAAAACGATTAGACGACATAGATTGAGTTTTATATACATTCATCATCAAAATTCCAATAGTCAAACTACTTTGACACTTAGTCAAAATAATTTGACCAAACAATTTCCCCCTTTTTGATGATGATGTTAAAACTTTGCATAGGTAACAAATTAAACATCTATCATATACAATGCAGAGTTAAACATGTTCATCCATCTTACACAAACATTTTCCGAAGTCAATATTCAAAAACAGAATTTCAAGAAACAGAGTTCATAAACTAATAGGGGAGAAGAAAGGAGATTATTGTTCTTCCCTTTTTATGCGAGGGTGGATCGGGAAACAAGATCCTTCATAGTCATCCCTTCACTAGTCATCTCTTGACCAGTTAGTAAATGTCGAAATGGAGGAAGAGGGCGACTGCCACGACCAGTTCCGTCACTTTTTCCACCACGAGCGGCTCCATCACTTCGGCCACCACGAGTGTCGCTAGTGCTTCTACCACCGCGATCACTGCTGCGACCTCCGCCCTTTTTATTCGGTCTGCCGCTATCATCACTGGTTTGTTTTCGCTTGGATCTGGTTCCAGTTGAAACACAATCACCTCTTCTATATCTATCTGCCTCGCCCTGAGTAATGAGATTCTTCTCTTTCTCAGCAGCAACTTTAGCATGTAATGGAATCAGCATACTCTAGTGTTTCAATATCAGTTCTTCTCATGCTGCCTTGAATTTCAACTATCTGATTTTGAACCAAGCTTATTCCTTCCATAACCTCACGTTGAAGATCAACATTGATTTGTCTTTCAACGTTCATCATTTAAGATTGTCGATTGAAGAGTTTCTTTTCAAATCTTAAAAAATTCGTATTGGTGACATGAACCTCGTAAGTGTTCTTCTTCAATGTTTGCTCTAACTCTTTATGAGTTTTAACAAGATCAGCAAAATCCTTCCTGTCCTCTTTCTGGGTCTTCATGATTTTCGCCATATTAGAATTCATTACTATCACATTCTTCTGGAGCGTTGCTAACAAAGCTGACATGGACTTTATGAGCTTTGTACCATCAGCCGAAGATCCTTTATTAGATGAGTTCTCCTGTGAATCTGCTGCAACGGTCTGAATAGGGCTGATGTGATCATGAACTTGCATAGATTGCTCCGGTTCATCTGATTTACTTTCAGATTTATCTTCTTCTTCATTTTCCATTTCTTTATATGCCCTGTCAATTCTCTCGGACAGATTTCCTGAAGAGTGATAAGGGTGGAGAATATTATCATAAATGTTTACAGCATTTATATCCGGAAATGGTAGAGGCTTGGATGAATTAACATTAGCTCGTTCCCCCTCAGATGAAGAACTCTTCTCTGCTTCTTCGTTTCTTGAAGGTTCCCCCTCAGATCTGTTTCACGAACAAGGAACTTCAACACTTCTTCTTCTCGGGAAATAAGAGCTTGAACTGGCTCTTCAATTACTTCCTTTTCTTGAGCAAAAAGAGCTTGAACAGGCTCTTCAACTCTTTCTTCTACAATAGACATATTTGTTTGAATAGGTTCCACAGCTTTTTCCATTACAGGTTGAGCCATTAGACGTTTTTCTTCTGCTGAAAACTTCACATTTCAATCAAAAGAGTAGCAACTTGCTCATCTTCTTCAATATTGCAATGATCTGACAGGTCCATGATCTCATCTTCATCTAAAGAACTTTCAAAAGGACTAGCTCCTGAGCAATTTGCTCCATGAACATAACATGTAACAACCGAAATGTAATCCTCCATGATCTCATCCAACCTTTTCAAGGCTTTCTCTTCAGCTTTGGCACTCTTCTCTAGAGGGTTAAAATTGGCTCTTCTTGCCTGTAGAATTGGGAAGAGATCTTTTCCTCTCAGATTTTCTTCCACTAGCTCTTTTCTCTTAAGAGCTTCATACACCTCTGAAGTGTTGGCCCACTCCAAGACTCTCTTCTCATTTTTGACAAGATTTAATCATTGACTGGTTATTCTTTTGCCTTTGATGACCTCGGTGTACTTGATAGACATTCTATTTAGAACCCAAGTATCGAATATCTTTATCTTTTCAGTAGCAATTTCCTTGGCCTGGTTCATCATGAGGTCAACGATACACGTTGCCTCAGAAACCTCCTCATCATGATTAATGACAACATCCTTCCCTTTTCCAATCACTTCGATAGGATTTGGAGAGGGTCTTGGTTCCCCAAAAACAATTCTAATGGATTTTCTTGTGGAACACATGATTTTATGGGCAGACAGGGGTTTGACGAAGAGTCTTGGCAAGGGTTCAATTGGAACTATCTTGTCAGTCACCAATGACTCTGTTGGGACAATATTTGGAACGTGAGGCAATTCTATTAACATAGAAGTAGCCTTCTCAGATTCATCATTAGTAGTAGATGAATGAGCTGCACATAGCTCTAGTTCAGCACGTTCTGTAGCACTCGCTGCTACAAGATCAGATTGATGAACATGAGACGCAACCCTGTCAAAATTTTCAGTGGTTGGACCAACTGGCTCAATAGTTGGCCCGACAGCAGATTCCTCAACAGGAATAAAATCAGACTTATCTTGTTCTATCTTAGAAACATTGAATTTGCTCAATGGGTTTGACGAAGAGTCCTAGCGTAGGTTCGACTGAAACAATCTTGCCAATCACCAAAGACTCTGTTGGGACAATATTTGGAACGTGAGACAATTCTATTAATATAGAAGTAGCCTTCTCAGATTCATCATCAGCAGTAGAGGTATGAGCAGCACCTAGCTCTGGTTCAGTACGTTCTGTAGCACTAGCTGCTACAAGATCAAATTGATGAACATGAGACGCAACCCTATCAAAATTTTCAGTGATTGGACCAACAGGCTCAACAGGTTGCCCGACAGCAGATTCCTCAACAGGAATAAAATCAGACTTATATTGTTCCATCTCAGGAACATTGAATTTGGGCACTTTGGCCGGGGATTGGGGAGATGTTACCCTTGATGACGCTTTCACCGATTTAGAAATGCGGGGCGCCTTTGATTTTTCTCCTCTTGAAATAGAGGACCTTGATGATTTTCGCAACTGACTCGCAACCGGAGACAGGGGAGACATGGGAATGGTGGCAATTTCGACTGGACTTTGCATGACTCAGGAATAAACTATTCTAGAATCCTTCTTCAAGGAGCTCTTAAAGCTGGTAGAACTAGCCTTAAACTCGTTGACAATTTTGGATCGTTTGGCTCCTGTAGACAGGACAGAAGCCGCTGGATGTTTGGACCTGGTTACAGACCTTCTTGCTGTCTGTTGGCTTGAGGCTCCCGGGAGCGACTCATTGTTGTTCTTCATTCTGACAAGGGTGTTAGAACCTGTGAAGACAATATACACCCTGGTCGAGTTGATCGGTTCTGAATCCTCCATAGGGACCTCCAAATGCTCCAACAATCGGCTTAGCTGAGCAACAAAGTTTATGCTCTCCTTGTTCTCCTGATTGATTGCAAAACAGAGATTCTGGAACAACGTTGAGACCTAGTTGAATTGAATCCCTTTTGAAATGGCAGACATATAATCGAATCGATCTTGACTATATAAGTGGAAGGACCCCGTCTTCCCTTGAAGTGGTTTAGCCACAACGTCATTTAACAGAATAAATTGAGGTTTGAGAGCCTTCTTGCTCCCGTTGAGTCAAATCGTCGAACCTTCATCTGAGAAAACCTTCTTCATTTCTTCTATCACCTCCGATGGCAGATGCTGGTTGAAAGTATGCCCTTCTAATGGAAGTTCAAAGAACTCTGCATAGACTGCTTTGCTGAAGGAGATTTTGGTTCCATTCACGGTTGCTAAAATAGAATCGCCCATCATTATTGCAGATTTGAAGAATTCCCTCACTTCTTTTTCGTGGAAGATGAACGACCCTCCAAGATACTTACCAGACCGGAATATTCAAGGGATCTGAACATTTCGACCACATCTTGTTGATCGAACGTGTAAACAGAAGGAAAATCCACCTGCAGAGTACAGTGACCAAGCGTGATTCTCTTGTTTCCCATTTTTCAGAAGAATACGAATAGTCAAACAGAGAATAAAGATTTTTGAGAGAGAAGATCACATAAATCTAGGGTTCTTAGAAAACTTGAGTGAGAAAAAGTTTTCAGTTTCATGCAAAACTATCCTTATATAGACTACCAAGAGTCATGTAAGATAACCGTCGTTTTTTCCTAGGGGTATGGCCCATCAATCAATATTAGACGTCCTTTCCAAAGAGTCGTCATTATATTGAGGGTATATTAGTCAATCTCTCTTAACTTTGAAAGATACGTGTCTTCATGTTATTTGGAGATGACTGTTTTATGTTTGAGCGGGAAAAATAGATATCTCCTCACGTGGGACATCTGTCCTTGATCGGTCTAACACACACGTAGTTAGTCGTTTTTCTTACTGCACCCATCTATAAAATTTAAACATCTATTAGACGCATGAGTCTATTAGACGCGAGCGTCTAATTACGTGTCTTAAAAACGTCTATCGTCTATTAGACGTGTACGTCTAATTACGCATTAACAACACGTATTAGACGTGTGTTTTGTTAGACGTGAACATCCAATTGCTCTTGACGTAAAAACGTCTAATGTCTATTAGACGTGTACGTCTAACCGCGCAGGTTATAAACTAAGACACATAGACTTAGATGCATAAAGTGTGAGTAAAAATACGTCTAAGTACACGCTTCTTCTTTTAGACGACCTCGTCTAATAGACCGATTAAGGCCTTTCGTCTGAGTGTATCTTTATTTTCAAAATAATTTTTCCCTCTCATTTTGTGCATGTAAAATGAATAAACAAATGTTTTGAGGTCCTTAGGACCAAAAATATTTTTGATACAAAAACAAAGAAAAAGCATTTAGTCTTCTGGAATGGCAAAGTCCATTGTTGATCTTCTAAGATGTATACTCAAAAGAGTATTCTCCATGCTTCCTTCCTGCAGCCCTCATGAATAACCTACAAACGAAACTATTTACAAACTTTGGTACCCACATTCAATTGGGTCCTCGATTAATTAGTCCCGTAGGAATCCATATTTGAGATATACTAATGGATTTCCCATTTTGTGTAGTGATTAATGCGTATGATTTTAACTTAGAAGACGTCTTCCTGCTAGCCACTGATCCCTTTAGCTTTTCAGCCCGCTGACAGTCTGCGGAACATAAGTTATTTCATTCTTAAAAACTACTTCTTCATGAATGAGATCAGATTCAATGTCAGTTAAACTACCTTTAGCAAATCTTATTGTCTTAAGCTTGTTATTCGATGAGTTGGACTTTTTGCAAGACTGTTTTGGGTCATTGCCATCAAATCCTAAACCGGATCTAGATCCAGCAGGTTTTAACATGCTGATCTGAAATTTGACATCTTCTCCAGACCTTGTTCATGCACTGGAAATATAGTTTAGCCTCTTGTTTTCAGCAGAAATAGTTTGAATCTATTCTTTGAGTATCTCATTCTCAGATGAGATCTCTGCAACTTTCTTTTTAAAAACATTTGATTCAGAAATTTGAGGTAAAATTGGTTGAGACACTTCAGATGACAATTTTATTTTATTTAGGGATTCTGCTAGTTTTCTGTACTCTATGACCATGTCATCTAGTGCAGCTACCAGTTGTTCCCTTGAAAACTTTTCAAAAGATAAGTTAAATACCTCAGTTTCCTGAGTCTCTTCTTCATCTTCTCTTTCCATGAAGTAAGCTACTTCTTCTTCATGACTATCACTTGATGAGAAGTAAGAATCACGGTGGTTTCGTCTATTCTTCATGTCTCCTGCCATAAGAGCCTTCAACTCTTTTTCATCATCCTTCTTATCTTCACGCTTAGGCTTCCGACATTCCGATTGGTAATGACCTGCAATTCCAAAGTTATAACATTTGATATTAGCTTTGGATTTCTTATTATCATTGGAATTTGAAGAGCTTGAGTTAGAGTTGCTCTTCTTCATGAAGTCGCCAAACTTCTTCACGAAGAGAGACATGGAATCGCTGCTCAGTTGCTGAGCCGTCGTCTTCACATCAGTAGCGACTGGTGGCTCTTCAGCAGTCATCAACGCTTTGGCAATGATAATGGATGTGGATTGATCTTCTTCAACCTTACAGTTCAGCTCGAACTCGTAGGCCTTGAGATCAGCGAACATGTCGAAGAGCGAGATCTTGTTGAGGTCTTTGGATTCCCTCATAGCCATTGTCTTTATGTCATATTCTCTCGGAAGAGAGCGCATGAACTTAATAGCAAGCTCCCTATTTTTATAGGTCTTTCCAAGGATAGATAAAGATGAGACAATCTGGCTGAATCTGGTATCGAACTCGTTCATTGTTTCACCGGGACGCATCTTGAAACTGTCAAACTGTTGAGTGGCAACTATGATCTTGTTTTCCTTGGTTTTCTCATTGCCCTCACACAGTTAGGTGAGTTTGTCCCAAACCTCTTTAGCAGTATCACAATCGATGATGTAGTTGAACATGCTGTCATCGAGAGATCTGTATAGAACATCAAGGGCCATGTTGTTGAGGTTGTTCTTCCTATTGTCTTCACTGGTCCATTCGGATTTCTCCTTATCGATCTTGATAGGACAATCTGTGATGACACTCCACATGTCGTCATGGAGAGAAGAGAGATGAGCACGAACTCTCTTCTTCCACACGATATAGTTTTCTTTAGAGAAAGTGGGGATTGTGGTTGCACTGACATCTTTGGTTATGGTCGACATTCTTGGAAGAGGCTTGAGAATAGAAACAGAGCTCTGATACCAATTGATAGGATCGGCGTAATCGATAGAGACGGGGTCTGGCTATTGATGACGGCTTAGGAAAAATGGTTTGATAGAAATCCTATTAGGGATTTAAATCACTTTTTATTTTGCAAAAACCCTTGCAAACTCTTGAACGATTCAAGTGCGAAAATGTTTGTCAGGTTTGAAGCAAAGAACCAAGAATAAGAAGATGACAATATGAAAAAGACACATCAGTTTGTTTATGGATGTTCGGAGCTAACTCTCCTACGTCACCCCATCTTCACTATACTTTCGAATGAAATACAGTTGTACGAATAGCTCACTATTGAACAGAACAGACTCTGTTAAACTTACAATATGATGAAGAATATCACTCAGCTAAAACAATGATTTGATTCAAACTCTCTCTTGATTGAACACTCAGTAAAAACAAGAAAGCAACTCGCTCAATATGACAATTTGTATGCTTAGATTGAATACTCTGTAATTCTAGCAGTGTTCAACAAATTCTCTTGTTCTTCTTCTGTCTGGCTGTTCTTCCGTTGTCCTTTAGAATTTTTAAATAAGGAGCATGTATCAACGGTCGAATCTTTCATAATGACACGTGGCGAGCTTCCATTGGATAGTGTAGTGTGCCAAATATTCTTCAAGCATGTTACTGCAAAAACATGTAGTGGGAAGAATATTTGCTTACGTGGAATTAATGAATTGGTTGCAACTGACTGTCGTACTGATCTTCATTGGAAAGTGGAGCAGGAGTAGCGTACATCTAGTTGATCGTGGGTAGACGGGTGCTAGCTTCAAGCAACTGCTTAAGCATAACATTAGACGTATTTTACTTAGACGACCTCGTCTAATGAAATTAGACGCCCCCGTCTAATAAAAGAATCCATTAGACCACCTAGTCTAATGGGATTTGACAACACGTCTAATAACATATCCCTTCAGACTAATCTGAAGGAGTTAGACTGCACATCTAACTTCCATTAGTTAGACTACACGTCTAACTATACATCCCTTTAGACTAATCTGAAGGAGTTAGACTACACGTCTAACTTTCATTAGTTAGACTGCACGTTTAACTATATCTGTTAGACTGCACATCTAACTCCGTGTGTTAGACTGCACGTCTAACTTCGTCTGTTAGACTGCACGTCTAACTACGTCTATTAGACTGCACGTCTACCTACGTCTGTTAGTTTGCACGTCTAACTCCATGTGTTAGACTTCACGTCTAACTATGTCTGTTAGACTGCACATCTAACTACGTCTGTTAGACTACACATCTAACTCTCATCTGTTAGACCGCACGTCTAACTACGTCTGTTAGACTGCACGTCTAACTACGTCTGTTAGACTATACGTCTAACTCCGTCTGTTAGACTACACGTCTAACTCTCATCTGTTAGACTGCACGTCTAACTACGTCTGTTAGACTACACGTCTAACTACGTCTGTTAGACTGCACGTCTAACTACGTGTAACTCAATGCATTTAATGCCCAATTAGTCTAATGAACCTCATTAATACTAAGTCTAATATAACCTATTTTCGATACACTGCACCAAAAACGATTAGACGACATAGATTGAGTTTTATATACATTTATCATCAAAATTCCAATAGTCAAACTACTTTGACACTTAGTCAAAATAATTTGACCCAAAATTTTCTTCTAAGTTGGATAGACGTCTATTAAACGTAAGTGTCTAATAGCGCTTGTCTTACAGACGTCTAGATATCTATTAGATGTAGACGTCTAATTATGCTTGAATACCACGTGTTAGACGTGAGCATCTAATTACGCTTATCCTTTAGACATCTAACCTGAGTAGGTTTTAAGCCAAGACTTTTATCCAACTCGAAAGCACAGACCGCTTAAGCAAATACACGTCTAAGTACTTATTTTCTTTAGACGACTTATCTATTAGACCAATTGAGACGTGTTAGATAAAATTTGACCGATTAAATAGAACCTAACAAAACAAATTCCTGTGCAGGAACGGTTAAAGAACAAGGATCGGTCAAGAATCCAAACGATTAGGAAAACAAGACCGGTTAGAAGACAAGGCAAAAGATGTAACCAAAATCGGAAGTCATCCGGTTAACCTGAAGCTATGAAAAACTTGAAGTCATCCAGTTAATCTAAACAACCGGTAGACATCCTAAACTGAAATGCATCCAACCGGAAAACCGATGAAGATACTTAGAGAAAGAAGCCAAGAACATCAAACTAAGTACAATCTACAAATCGGTGCAAACAGATACTTTGAGTATCTGCGGAAGATGATACCAAAGGAACATACTGTAATATTTCCATATCCATACAAGTCTGATGATACTCTGCAGATTGCAGAAGATTACATGAAGAGATCTTTCCATTCTGGGATAAGTCAGAGGCGCAACCTTTCAGGTGCAGGCAACTGTCCAACCGACAGTTACTACATTAAGTAAAAGACAAACCTACCCGGTTTGACCTACACATTGGAAGTCTAAACCGCCAGGTCTGAAACACTAAACCTCTGCTCAACCAATCAAATTCAAGGAGAAGAAATGTGACCGTTGGCACATTTGACCTATAAAAGAAGGAGCTGAAGAGGAGTAAATGCAATTACTAGTTCCACCAGCTACAAGTTCTAAGAGTTATTAACTACAAGTTTATCTCTCTACAAGATTCAAGGTTTAAAGTGTGCATTTGAAGTGAGATTACAATTTCGGTGAGAATTGTACGAGTGTTTATCGAGCAACAAATAAGTCTCGATCGGATATTGTGTTTGTGTATTCCTTAGTGAATATCCTTCTCGCGGTTTCGAGAAAAACGGGTGACGTAGGAGTGTTATCTCCGAACATCCATAAAAATCTGTCTTGTTCTTTACTTTCTGCCGGCTTTACGTTTTAACCGACTCACACTAACCGACCTGTACCGCTCTAACCGATCTAAATCATTTTAACCGACTTACTGAACCTTAAACCGACCTACTAAACTCCATACCGACTTTATCCAAATCTATCTCTATTCATCCCGTGTGTGTTGCTTCAACCTGAAACAAACCACTTCCGTACTTGAACTCAGTTCAAGGGTTTGTGACAGTTTGTGTAGTATTGAAACCCGGTGTTAATCTCTAACCATATTAAACACCAACCGTTGAGTGAAAGGTGTAAACCGGCCAGACTCCGGTCCCCCAACCGCGACCTAGATCCTAACAATTGATATCAGAGCAGTTAGTTTCAATACTCAAGCAACCCGAAGCAAGCAAGCATGACTCTCGAGAAGCCTCCAATGCTAGAAGGTGATGATTTCGCCAACTGGAAGGTACGCATGCACTTGCACCTAATCACTATGGATGATGAGATGTCGTTCATCCTGTCTGAAGGACCAATAAAAATTGATAAAGATGGGAAGGATTGGACAAAAGAGGATAGGAGGAGAGCCAATCTGGACAATCATGCCAGAAACCATATCTTCAACGGTATTGGACAGAAATACCTTTTGTAAGGTCAGAGATTGCGAAACCTCAAAGGAAGTATGAGAAACGGTGATCCAACTTCATGAGGGAAATGAAAGAACCAAGAAAAACAAGATAATGGTGGCTACCCAGAAGTTTGAAAATATCAAGATGAAATCAGGAGAAACCATGAGGGAGTGCAGTGACAGGTTTACAGATGTGATAAATGAGTTATCAACTCTTGGAAAGAAGTATGATATCAAGGAAACTATCATCAAAGCTTTAAGATCTCTTCCGAGTGCATGGGACATAAAGACGATGGTGATGAGAGAATCAAACTGCCTAAGCAAGATGAAGCTACACGATGTATTCGAAGACCTTAAGGCATATGAGTTTGAAATAAGATCTAGGATTGAAGATGAAGTTTCAGCCTCAACCTCCACTAAGTCATTAGTCACATCTATGGAACCGGTTGCTCCTGCACCGACCAGAACCGCTGAACAGTTCACTGAGGATTCCATGGCAATTTTTTCAAAGAAATTTGGCAGATTCATGAAGAAAATCCAACCAACAAACAACAACTATAACTACGGTGATAAATCTAATGTTGGATGTTATAATTGTAATTGTTTGGGACATTTTAGGTGGGAATATATAAAACCAAGACGGGATGACCGGAAACCGGATGATCAGAACCACAGAAACAACTATCAACAAACCGGTGAAGGAAGAGAAGTTCAGAAAGCACTGATAGCCGATGATGGAGGAAGTTTATGGGCTCACAGTGACAGTGATGATGAACTCACCTGTCTCATGGAAAACGAAGAACAGGTATGTGATACTTCTTGTGAATAATTTACTAAAGATGAATTATTTAATGCACTAAATGACATGGTAGTAGAGTATAAGAATCTATTAACCTTAATACCAACCCAACTTAACTTTAGAACCGACCCCATAGCACCAACCCTATCCGAACCTAAAACCAATGGTACCCAACCTAATGAAATCCTAGAAACCAAGGCAGCACCTGAACTATCTTCTAAGACTGAACAGATCAAGGAGTCAGTTCAAGAGTTGACCGAAGAGGAAGATGCACGGACCCGGTATCGAATAGCCGCATGGAAAAGATCTAGTGAAATGGTGAATCAGTTGTTTAAGTATAAGAGACATCCCAAATGTAAATTTGGTCTTGGATACAAAAAACAACAAACCCGCCAACCGGAACCATTCGGACAAAATGCAGCTCACAAAAGACAATCTTCCCTTTATAAGATTTGTCAAGAGCTCTTCAACCGACGAAAGTGATTCAAAACCGGAAGAAGAAATAACCTATGTAAGTCCAACTGAATCCGAAAAATGGCTTCATCCTGAGAGAAGGAAAGCCAACCGGCCAAAAGGTAAGCAAGCCGATCCACGACCACATAGAATAAACCTAAGGCCACCACAAAACAAGGCACTCTTAGGACAACAGAAAGATGTCAAACCGAGTACAGGAAAACTAGTTAGAACCATAAACGGGAAAGTTGTCCGACTTATCAAAGTCTGGATACCCAAGGGACTAATCAATTGTGGACCCAAGTAAATGTGGGTACCAAATAGTTGTAAATATGTATATTTTGCAGGATATGAAGAAACAGTTAGGAAACTCTGAATGGTACTTGGACAGCGGTTGCTCCAGACACATGACTGGAAACAACAACCTTCTAACCGACATGAAAATAGAAACGGTGCAATGATTGTCTTCGGTGACAACTCAAAAGGTAGAACTGTGGGCAAGGGTAAGATTGTCCATGGTAATTTAACTATTGACAATGTACTTTTAGTCTAAAACCTACATTTTAACCTGTTAAGCATTAGTCAAATGTGTGATGCTAGATATACAGTAGAATTTCTCAAACATGCATGCTTAGTTAAAAACTCTCAAGGTAACACACTACTAACCAGAAATAGGTTAGGAAATATATACAAGGTATACTGGAAAAGTGAAGTAGAACATCCTGTTTGCATGGTAGCTAAAACCGATCAAACTTGGCTATGGCATAAAAGGCTAAACCATCTAAACCTCAAAACTTTAAATTATATCCGCGGAAAAAAACTGGTTGAAGGAATTCCTGATATAGTATTTAATAAGGATAAGGTGTGTTCAACATGTCAAATGAGTAAACAAACTAAGTCAACCTTCAAGAGTAAATGACACATTTAGTCTAATCGATGCTTAGATCTTCTTCACATGGATTTATTTGGACCGATTAGAGTCACTAGTCTAGGTGGTATGCTCTACACTATGGTAGTTGTTGGTGATTATTCTAGGTATACATGGGTCACATTTTTTGCATCTAAACATGAAACCGCATCAAATTTAATTACATTGCTCAAAACGTTTGCAAAATGAAAAATCAACACACATAAACAACATTAGGAGTGATAGAGGAACCGAATTTGCAAACTGTATTCTAAATGCATTTTTTGATGAATCCGGCATCAGACACGAGTTGTCTAGTGCTAGAACCCCTCAACAGAATAGCCTGGCCGAGAGAAGAAACCGAACTCTCAAGGAAGACGCAAGGTCCATGATAGCCGATTTAGGTGTTGCTTAAAAATTTTGGGTTGAGGCTATCAGTACTGCTTGTTATACACAAAACCGGTATTTGATCAATAAATTTCACAACAAAACACCGTATGAAGTGTGTTTTGATAGGATTCCTAACATTAGGTATCTTAAAATTTTCGGTTGTAAATGTTACATTCACATAAATGACAAAAATTACTTATCTGCTTTTGATGCAAAATCCGATATTGGGATCATGCTAGGTTACTCAGCATTTAGTAAAACATATAGAGTATATAACACTAGAACTTTAACCGTGGAGGAATCTCTTCATGTTGTATTCGATGAATCGGTTGAAAATAATACCGCATCATCCTTTGATCTACACAACAGATTGGAAAATAATAATATTCATTCTGATAGTGAAAATGAGGTTCCTGTTTTCAACGGTTTGTCCATGACCAAACGGGTGCTATTGAAACCCAGTCGGATCAAGCTGCCACACAGCAGGAAGCTGACACCTCGGTTTAAACTAAGGAAATCGGTCGGTCTTACATTATTGCTCAGCCTACCGATATGTCTAGCCTCGATCAAACAAACGATGATTTGGTAGACACTCCTGAACCGAATCTCAAAAGGAACACAAATCATCCTCCTGAGCTTATTATAGGTGACCCTTCAAAACTCATTCAAACTAGGCAACAAATCCTGGAGGAATACTTTAATTCCGCTTTCATATCCCATATTGAACCGAAAAGGGTGGATGAAGCATTGTCGGATCTGGATTGGATCTTGGGAATGCAAGAAGACTTAAACCAGTTTGAGAGTAACAAAGTCTGGTACCTAGTCCCTAGACCGAAAGATCAACCGGTCATAGGAACAAGATGGGTATTCAGAAATAAACTCAATGAAGACGGTTTGGTCACGAGGAACAAAGCTAGATTAGTGGCACAAGGATACAAACAGGAAGAAGGCATTGATTTTGAAAAATCATTTTCTCCTGGAGCTAGAATTGAAGCCATTAGGATTTTTCTAGCATTTGCTGCTTTCAAAAACTTTAAAGTTTTTCAAATGGATGTTAAAGTGCATTTTTAAATGGTGACCTACGTGAGGAAGTATATGTTGAACAACCACCCGATTTTTAAAAATGTTGACCTACCTAATCATGTATACCGCCTAAATAAAGCATTATACGGTTTAAAACAAGCTCCTAGAGCTTGGTATGATACACTAACCGCATTTCTGTTACATCATGATTTCACCATAGGTTCAGTGGATAAAACCCTATTTAAATTTGAGAAAAAGGGACATATTCTACTTGTTCAAATATATGTGGATGATATCATTTTCGGATCAACCGATCCTTAGCTATGTGATAAATTCTCAACTGTGATGACTAACAAATTTGAAATGAGTATGATGGGAGAATTAAGCTTCTTTCTAGGCCTTCAGGTTAAACAACTCGAAGAAGGAACGTTCATTAGTCAGCCCAAATATACAAAGGAACTTCTAAAAAAATTTGGGATGGACACATGTTCCTCTGCCGCTACTCCAATGAGCTCATCAATCAAGCTGGATAAGGATGATGACGGTCAAGGAGTAGACCTGACCGCATATCGTGGAATCATCAGTTCACTCTTATACCTGACAACAAGTAGACCAGATATACTATTTGCGGTCGGAGTGTGTGGAAGATTTCAGGCTAATCCCAAACAATCTCACTATACAACCGCTAAGCGAATACTGAAATATCTAAAGGGAACCCTAAAGTCGGTCTGTGGTATCCAAAGGACTCATCTTTTAACCTCAAAAGTTACTCTGATGCAGACTACGCAAGTTGTAAAGTTGACAGAAAAAGTACCAGCGGAACATGCCAATTCTTAGGTGATCGGCTTGTGTCATGGCACAACAAGAAGCAAACGTTGGTTGCTACATCAACCGCATAAGCCTGAATATCTGGCAGTCGGAAGTTGTTGTTCACAACTCCTATGGATTCAACAACAACTAAAGGACTTTGGTATCACCGCCGAAGAATCTCCTATCTTCTATGTTAACACAAGTGTTATAGCGATCACGTAAAATCCGGTTTTACACTCTAGAACCAAGCACATCGACATAAGGCATCATTTATTCGGGAACATGTCATGCTGAAGCATATCAGGCTGGAATACGTATCAACAGAACAACAAGTAGTCGATATCTTTACAAAGCCTCTGCAGGAAGCTAAGTTTTCTTACTTCAGAAACATCCTCAGTTTAACCGATATTAAACAACTCATTTCTTAAACCCTTAATCTCTAAAGGGAAAATCGGTTCGAACAGATAAAACCGGCAGTTCTTCCTAAAATGTTGAAAACCGAATTTACCATCGTATTTATTGAAGAACTGCTTCGTCTATCAGTTACAGTAAATTGACTGGTTACTTAGTGCTTGCACTAATTAACCGCATCGGGATCAATGACTGAAAACTAACCGGTTTGAATATAATATATTCTGGATTATTTGGCTTCTAAACAAAAATGGAACAACTGTCTGTGTTTAGATGTATCTGTTCTGAAAAGATACCTTTTCAAAACAAAATAGTCATACCTCAAAAGATGTGAAGATATGATATCTCTCACCGTCCAGGCCTATGACTCACACCCTTAGGCTGTACACATACATAATTCATGCAAAATGCCTTATCCTATGGTTAATAAACTAAATCACCTGCTATACCGACTGGATAATACTATCACCCCTCAACTAATATATAAGTTAGGTGAACATCAGACAAATATCCACAATATCAACTCATCATCTCACTAAGACAAAAATGTCTTAGTTCCAAAACATTCTCCAAGTTGATTTTGACTCAACACAGGGAACTCAACACTATGAGATATTCAAGATGATTAAATCTCTAGAGAGTATCGGTCTGAAGCCCTTCCTAGATGACAAACATGTCATCTTCCCTGAGACCGTACTCGAATTTTTTCATAACGCTAGGATATTCCGTGGTACTCCATACTTTGATACCCTTATCCAATCTAAGGTTAGGGGAACTGTGTTTGATTTCTCGGAGCGCGATTTTTCTCGGTGCTTTGACCTTCCGAAGGAAGGACTTACCGATCTGAATGTTTCGGCCAAACTAAAAGCCGAAATCTCTTTGAACTTCTCTTGCTCGAACCTTCTAGTTGATGACCACAGAGCTCGGTCATCATTAAGGACTGAATATCAGCTTCTCAATGACATCATCGGTAGAGCCATCTTGGGGAAAGACGTCACAAACACCTACTGCGCCACTGTCTTCAACATCATGACCGCTATCACAACTGATACTCCGATCAATTGGTCTAGGCTGTTATTTGACATCTTGATCTGGATGATCACCACTCGTCATACCGGCTTCATTCCTCAGATCAACTTTCTACTCATGGAACTCGGGGTTCCGCTCTGTCCAGGCGAAGGGCTGAACCAATCCCAAGTCCTGACTAGGGATTCCGCCGACTCCTTCTATGAGCGGTTCGAAAAGGCTTGGAAGAAGAAGAACCGACACCTTACCAACTCCGGCCATTAAAGTCACTCTTTCAACAACCGATCATTTTGCTCCATGTACCGGTTGTATTGTTATCCTACTCAATTATGATTCCGTTCGGTTTAACTTATGTCTCCTTCAGTTCAATGTAATCCGATTTTCCTTAATGAAATTTCAGTATTACTTTTTGAATTCCAACTGCATGGGAAATTACACAAACTTAGTTACTTCCCAACTAGATTCACAACCTCGGTCTCCGCAACCGGTCAAAAAGTAATCCTTTCCCAATGCGTTTTGAAAACATAAATATTCCCAGCATTAATGAGACAAAACGGAATATTAGCATTAAATGCTCCTATTTTCCCTCCAACTTCATATCTATTTAAGAAACATCTCCCCTTCACACCAACACACCTCAAAACAAAATATTGTAAACTCTCTCTCTCTTAAACAAAAGTTGAAAAATGTATCATCGAACTCTCAGAAACTATCTATGCATCGACTTCGACTCTGTCCTCGACATGGAGGATGTTGAAGTAAGGGAGATACTTTTTGAATCCCTTGACGAAACCGGTCTTCGCGGTTTCCTCGAAGAATCCGGACCTCTATTTTACCCAGAGGTGCTAGAATTATTCAACAATGCATCTATATTCAACGGTGCAGTGGTCTCCACCGTGAAAAATAAAGTCATCGTTCTCCCTGAGAGCGGACTCGACGGAATGTTCAATTTTCCGACTAAAGGGTTCTCCGATTTCCCATCCCGGGTGGGTAGTGCAGCGGTTGATTACGTTGAACTGTTCTCCGGAACCGGAGCGCCGGTGGAGAATCACAGCCTGAAAACCAGCCTCGCCCCTCACATCCAACTCCTGCATGAGATCGTCAACTGGTCGATCATCTGCCAATCCCTGAATCAAAACTATTCCAAACGGACTTTCGATATGATGACCTACATCGTCAGCAACACCCCCATAAACTGGGTGTCGGTCATCTTCAACAACTTGAAGACCATGGTCGAAACAAAGAGAGGTTTCAGCTATGCTCCTCACCTAAGCCGGGTTATTCGGGCCTGCGTTCCAAACCTTGGACCGGGTACACCGGTGAATCTCTCGAATGTCCTCAACGAGGAGGTGGTGGATGACAAACTTTTCAATATGATTATTATGTAATTTTCTTTTCTTTTATATGTACTCCAAACCGATCTTTGTATCGATATCTATCATGTCCCTCTTTTTTAATCCAATATGAATTTTATTAAGTTCAATAATTGGTTAAATTTTCAACCGGTTAAAATCGCAATTTGCCTCATAAATAACAGGTTACATTAAACCACCGCCTCCTTAATCAACGGTTAATGGATTAACCGCTCAAAGAATTCCCGCTTAAAGAACTCCCGCTCAAAACTTCCCGCCCAAAACTTCCCGCTCAAAGCTTGCTGCTCAAAGTCATTTTGGAGGGAAAATTGCCTCTAATTCTTGATGTGACGGTTCGCGGCGGTTTGCATTCCAATCCGCGGGTATAAATACCCTCATCAGTCATTTTATTTCCTTCTTTCGCGAAACCGCTTTCTCTCTCTAGCACTCAAATCATTCCTAAGCTCTCAATCTCTCAATCTTTCGGTCTCTCCAAGAAAAATGGGTCGCGATTCTGTGCTCTTTACCCACATCTTCCAAGTCGACTTCGAAGAAATTCGAGCAAACGGATCGACAGAAGCTAAACAGGTGTTAAATCTCATCTCTAAATCTGGTCTTGAACACTTTTTGAACGGACCGTTCATCCTGTATCAAGATGCGGTCATGGAATTTTTCCAAACCGCTGTACATAGTGAGTGAGTTATATCTGCAACAATCGGCAGAAAACCGTTTCGACTCATAAAAGAATCAGTTGCTGAAGTTCTCCGCTTACCGACAGAAGGGAGCGACTTCTCGGTGATTACAGACGAGGATGCATTCCTTGCGGTTTTCTGTAGGGTTTCGGATAATAAAGAACCGATAGCAGTATCTTGCAAGAAGAACGACCTCAAGGCAGAATACAGGCCATTGTGCGAAATTCTGTCAAAGTCAATTCAAGGAAGAGGAGGCAACTATGATAGCCTCACACGTTCAAAGATTGAAAAGATAGCCGGTTTGGTCAGAGGCATAAAGATCAACTGGGCCAAGGTTATTTTCTCGAACCTATGTGAAATGGTAGATCCATCCTCCAAACGGTCGTGGGGATACGCCGTTCCACTTGGCAAACTGATGCGCCACTTCAATGCTGAAACCGGCCCGGGCGTTTTTACTCCTCCCAGCAAAATCATAAAATCCACCCACTTTCTAAAACCGGAGGACAAACCGGGCAGGACAAAGGTCTCCGCCAGTAAACAATCAGACACCCGACGAAGGAAATCGTAGCCTAGAAAGAAAAGGCTCCGGTGGGTGAACAGTCCGGAAGCAAAGCGGTTCCGCACACGACCGGGTCGACTAATATTCAGGCCGACACCCCTAATACGGAGAACTCAGCGTCTTGCTCTAACCAGACTCACTCCCACAACACCGAGGAGAATTAGTTAGACAAAGGGAAAGGGAAGATGGTTGAAGAACAACCGGCCAAAAATGATGATGTTGAAACCGGTTCAGCTAGGCAATCAGAGGGATTTAAAACCGCGGACGAAAACGTTCGGCAACTGGGAGAGGAACTCGTCTCCCAAATATTGGAGCAACTTTACGATCAGGCTCACGCTGCGAGCGATGTCTACTATAGATGGGCTCTGGAACGGCAGGAAGTCCTTTATGCCGACATGTTACCGGCGTATCTTGCTAACTAGAGATATGACAAACTGATCGAGATGGAAACGTCGGTGTTCAACCTTACAAAGGCTAAGAGCGTGGTCACCGCTCTTCGAAGAGGAAAGATGGTCGAACCGCATGCCCGGTTGATAGAACTCACCAGCCACATCCGTCACCTTCGTGAATAGGATGCATCCGCCCCTAAAGAGGAGGAATCCCAGTTAGCTGCCTTAGTGCTGAAAATGCTAACGGCTAAGGAACGGAAACTAACTGATGAGTTGGCACAGTTAGAATCGGAACCCGCTCATCAAAAGGCTTCACTCTTCTCCAGATCTCATCATGAGGATGATGACGGTAACGAATCCGACGGCAGTCCAAATCCGAACGAGGCCGAGAATGTCCCTCCTCCACCGGAACCCCCGGTCCACAGCGTTGAAACCGATACAGATACAATACTCACCGATCGGCACGAATCTTCGCAAACCAACACAACATCGGTGCCTGCTATAACCGAGGATAAGGTCAAGGACTTAATCGAGGAATTTTTCAATGATGCCATCATGCCATGGCAAAAGAAGATAAATGAAAACACGACGAAATCCATCCGGTTAATTGAGTCCACCGGTGAAAAGCTGAGCTCCGCGGTTCAACGGTTTACGGCCGTTGAAGACAACTATGGCATGACCGATCAATTGTTCAGCTCCGCGACCAAAGAACGACAAATATGGAGACCAGTCTTACTCACACCGACCAGCGGGTCGGTTTAATTGATCAAAAGCTATTAACAACAGATCAAAGGCTGACAACTGTTGAAGAGGGCCTGTCTCAATCCGGTATTCAGGCCGGCTTAATACTTGAAAGAATGGAAACGCTTGAAGAGAAGCATGCCCAGACCGAAGCCAAGCTAAAGGCGGTCTCCGAACAGCTGGCGGAGATGATAGCGGCAAAACTGGCAGCCGACGAAGCGCTTGAAAAAGAGAATGAAATCGCAGCTCAGAAGATTCAAGAGGCCGAAGACGAGCGAATACGGCTTCAAAAGGAAAGGGAACAAGCGGATGCAGACCTGGCCCAACATGTTGAAACAATAGAAGATGCTGCACCGGCACAAGCGGTTTAGGAAAATGAGGATGCGGCTCGGATACTCAACCAACAGCTGATATTGGAAGATATTGCCGATGCACATAAGAAATCGAAGGCGGCTGCTCCATCAACCGGACCGGTCACCAAAAAGAGAAAGGCATCCTCCAAGAGGGAAACAACTAAAAAGCTATTGGACAACATTGATGAACCGATTACTGCTCCTCCACTCAACCCGGTTTCACAAGAGGATGAAGAACTCGAGAAAGAGGCCATACCACCGCTCAAAAGAATGCGAGGTCTCGAAGCGATTCCACTTAGATCGGTTCCGTCACCGGTCTCACCATTCACCGGGACCTCGGGCGGTCAAGGATCCTCCTCAAGAGTTGGCGTCGATCCCTGCAATCCAGGAAAGGGAATAATAGCTGTCTACCTACGGGAAAAATTCATGCCTAAGAAGAGGGAATAGAAGTTTTAATTATATATTGCTTATGTTAATTTAAATATATTTCCCACTTCTATATATATATAAAGTATTTTTGGAAACCGGCCTACATTTTAATTCTTACATGGTTTTGAATATTTTAAATAAAATAATCAAAAAGGGAGAAATTGATAAGATAAAATTTTTCTTCAAAATTTTTCGAAAGTTTTTCGAAAATTTTTTCTAAGTCATTTTCCAAAAATACCGGCCAAATAAACTTTTAAAACAACCGGCGTACATTTATTTTTACATGGTTTTGAATATTTTAAATAAAATAATCAAAAAGGGAGAAATTGTTAGATAAAATTAGACTGGTTAAATAGAACTTAACAAAACAAACTTCCTGTGCAGGAACGGTTAAAGAACCAGGATCGGTCAAGAATCCAACTGTTAGGATCGGGGACGCCCTTGGAGGACCGGGGTATGTTTTTCCGGTTTCGGGTAAGGGTGGCCGCTTACAACAACACACAACTTGGTGATAGTCCGGTTA
>NW_025919862.1:0-14784 GCF_907164915.1 Impatiens glandulifera | reverse complement strand
GCATTCTAAGCTCATAAGAACCTTCTGCTCTTTTCGGTTCTCCTTTATTTGATCGTTACAACCATATATTTGAATTAGTTTCTCCCAAATTTCTTTAGCGAATGAGCATGACTTGATCTTACTGAATATGTTCATGTCGATCGACTTGTACAAGATATCTTTGGCGACGTTGTCCAGGTTGTTCATCATCTTATCTTCCGTCGTCTAATTACATGTTGGCTTCTCTATATTCATAGGACCATTAGTGGTTGAAAGAAGACATGATTCAGGTTCTTTTGGTGCTTGAGAATTGAAAATGAGTCTCTGATACCACTTGTTAGGATCGGTACTACCAATAGAGACTAGGGTCTAATTATTGATAACAACTTATGATAAACGATTCGATAATAATCTTGTGAGGGATTAATATATGTTTCCATTCTTCATAAATCCTTCGAACTCTTGAAACAAATTCAAGTGCGAAAGTGTTCGTCGGATTTGAAACTTTGAACCAATTGAAGATTAATGAAAGAAAGAAAAGAACACGTGGAGTTTTATGGATGTTCGGAGATAAAACTCCTACGTCACCCTTCTTCCACAACTGGAAGGATATCCACT
Organism: Impatiens glandulifera; assembly: GCF_907164915.1. Lineage (NCBI taxonomy): Eukaryota > Viridiplantae > Streptophyta > Magnoliopsida > Ericales > Balsaminaceae > Impatiens > Impatiens glandulifera. Next base: position 14,187 of record NW_025919862.1, on the reverse strand, counting down.
AAATACTTTGAACAAATACAACTTAATGAGCTAGTTAACTCTCTGTTGTACATAACAACCTCCATTCAACTTACAATATTCTCACAGCTAGATAATAATTTATTTTCTCTCTTGAGTTTGAATGATATAGAGATCAGTAAGAGCAAAAGTAAACTTGTGAATTTAGTGACCAAGAGATTCATCCGTTGTCCTTGAGCATCTATTTGTAGTAGAAGGATACCAACGGTCGAATCTTCTTCGTAGACAAGTGGCAAATGTCCGTTGGAAGGCCTCCTATATTACCAGAATGCAGCAGACTCTGAGCAAATGGATCGTGGTCGTACCGAACTGGTAGTGCGCCAAATATCCTCTAAAGTTGTCTTGTACTAGACAGGTAGTTGGAAAGATATTTGCGTATGTGGCATTCGTTCATTTGATACAATTAAATGGCTTGTCTAACTGCACAGAAGTGAGTGGAGTAGGAGTAGGAGTAGCATACAACTAGTTGATCGTGGTTAGACGTATGCTTTCTTCAGACGGCTACTGAAGCAAGGCATTAGACGTGCTCCATTAGACCAAGTCTAAGGGAGTTAGACGTCCTTATCTAACTGTGCATCCTTTTAGACCAAGTCTAAAAGAGTTAGACATCCTCGTCTAATAACGCATCCCTTTAGACCAAGTCTAAAGGAGTTAGACGTCCTCGTCTAACTACGCATCCCTTTAGACCAAGTCTAAAGGAGTTAGATGACCTCGTCTAACTACGCATCCCTTTAGATTAATCTAAAGGAGTTAGACTTCCTCGTCTAACTACGCATCCCTTTAGACTTATCTAAAGGAGTTAGACGTCCTTGTCTAACTACGCATCCCTTTAGACTTATCTAAAGGAGTTAGATGTCATCGTCTAACTATGCATCCCTTTACACTTATCTAAAGGAGTTAGACGTCCTTGTCTAACTAGGCATCCCTTTATACTTATCTAAAATAGTTAGACATCCTCGTCTAACTACGCATCTCTTTAGACTTATCTAAAGGAGTTAGACGTCCTCGTCTAACTACGAATCCCTTTAGACTTATCTAAAGGAGTTAGACGTCCTCGTCTAACTACGCATCCCTTTAGACTTATCTAAAGGAGTTAGACATCCTCGTCTAACTATGCATCCCTTTAGACTTATCTAAAGGAGTTAGACGTCCTCGTCTAACTACGCATCCCTTTAGACTTATCTAAATGAGTTAGACTACCACGTCTAACTATGTTTCCCTTTAGATTAAGTCTAAAGAAGTTAGACTACCACGTCTAATTATGTTTCCCTTTAGACCAAGTCTAAAGGAGTTAGACTACCACGTCTAACTACGATTCCCTTTAGACTAAGTTTAAAGGAGTTAGACGTCCTCGTCTAACTACGTTTAATTAGCCTGCTTAGACCACGTCTAAGTTAGCTTAGTCTAATGCACCTGCACCTGCACAGAACAAAATAAACAACTTAGTTTTATTCATAACTAAGTTTTAATCACAGATTATCAAAATAAGGTTGGCATAGAATATGCTTATTCTTTAGTTTATTTTAGTCAAAATAATTTGACCCAATACATCCTTATATCGTCAAGTGTCCAGAAGAACATCCAAAATGCCATTCATGGCTTTTGGTTTATTCGATCCACTTAAAGCCTCACCGACTTAGGGATGCTATAAATACACCCCCCGAGTCATTATAAACCCAAGGAATCCACTCTCCGCCTTCAAATCGAAGAAAAACAAAAATACGCCATTAAAGCTTCAAGCTTTCGGATTTTTCAAAATTTTTATTTGAGGCATTAAAGTTTGGATCTAAGCATCCCAAAACTTTCCTTAAGGATCTAGGAGTGTTCTCCAATCCTTGGTAAGATTTCAATCACCCTATAATTCATATTTAGAGTTTGAATTTGAAATTTTTAAATTTCATTTTGCATAAGCTTATATGTTTCTTGTTTATGGTGTTTTATGTTTGAAAATTGATCCTAGGATCATTTATAAAGTTTCTTCATAGGTTAGAAACAATCAATCAACCTAAAATAGAAAAACCCAAATTTAAATTTAAAAATTAAAAATAAAACGGGTTTTGTTGTTTTTCGGTTAATTCTCTTAAATCATAGCTCATAAAACACCCAACATGAATTTAATAATATTGGGCAATTGTTTCGATCATGTTTGATCAAAATAATTTTTTTTTTAAATAATTAAAATTTTTAGTTCTTGATTTGGTCAAAACGAACATCTAGTGTTCTTGTTTTCGTACCAATCAAGTATGAAGGATATAAAAAAGCTATTGGGTAGCTCCTTTCTCCTCAAAATAACTTTAAAATCAATAATCAAAATTTTGAGCACAAACAGTTTTGAACAATTTGATCACATCCAGGTTGAATGATACCTAGAGATAATGATCAACATGTTCCTAGGAGCTTTATGAAGCTACCCAAGCCCTTGGATCAAAGAATCCAAGTTAAAAATTAGAATTAAAAAACTACACCTTGGTGTTCTTGAGGACCAAGAGGTCTAACTTAGGACTAAGATGTCCGAACGATAATCATCGATCTAAACCAAGACCTAGGATTGTGAAATTCGAACCTAGGACTGAGAGGTCCGATCAAGAAATTAGATAGGACCGATAAGTCTAGTCAAGAAAGCTAAAAAAAGGAAAGCCATTAGGAAGCAGGCAAGTAAGCGAGAATGACTGATTTTATTGACATAAGCTCGGGAAGCAGCACTCTCAGACGGGAGAGAAAGAGCTTCTATCAACTACTAGCCCTTAAAAATATCCTATACACACAGAGTTGAGCGCTTAGGGAAGAGAGCATATGATTAAGCTCCTTTCTCTTTTACATAAGTCCACAGGGAACATTCTAAAACTCGGAACTCGCATAAGTCAGAAAAAGAATGATTTTACAAGCAGAATATGAATTTCTAGTAGTGAAGTAGGAGATGGTCGTTCCGACCGATGTTCTTGAGCTAGGACCAATGATTTTTACATCAAGGACCGAGAGGTCTAACCAAGGACCTAGAACCCCCGAACCTAGGACCGATAACCTCCACCCATGACTAAGAGGTTAAACCCAGGGCCGAGGAATCTCGATTCAAGACTGAGACTTCCTGAACCTAAGACCGATGAGTTTAGCCCAAAGCTAGACCAAGACCGGTGGATTTATACACAAATACTGACAATCTTAGGCAAGGATTGAGAGTCTTTAGAACCTAGACTAAGGAACTTTGGCACTCCGACCGAAGATCTCGAGCTTTGACCGAGATGCTCCTCAACCTGGACCGAGGGATTTTAGACCTCGATCAACAAACACGAACCCAAAGCCTATGACTCTAGTCCTAAGGCCTATTTGGTTCCACTTTTCAAAACCCAAAATTATTTTTGTAATTTTGGAACCCCAAACCATTTTCTAAAAACAAGTATTTAGAAAATGATTTCAAAATATTTTATTTACACAATAAGTATTTTGACTAAAGCTTGTTGGTATTTATTTCTAAACCATAACACCCTTAAAAATGACTGATATTCTTCATGTATAATTCTCTTTAGTTATCATCAGCAACAAGTACCAATATTTAAATATTTTTTGTTTCAATATTTTAAATAACGTTAAAACCTAGAAGCATGACTATAACCGGAAGAATAATTAGTTATAACTCAAATGTTATATAACCAATTTTCAGAAACAAATTTGCCCCCAACGTTTTGGGGTGAATCATTACACACGGTGATACATGTTATTCATTTGAGCCATACAGTTTTTTTGACAGCGAAGTTCCAAATATGGTATATATGGACAAATAAGCATCTTTCTTATGATTACCTACGAGTATTTGGATGCATGTTCTTTATTCACATTTTAAAAGATGAAAGAGCAAAGTTGGATGTGAAGAGCTGTGAGTGCATCTTCTTAGGTTATGGCCAAGATGAGTTCGGCTACAGAATGTATGATCCATTTATAAAGAATCTTGTCATAAGTCGTGATGTTATCTTCTTTGAAGATGAGACTACTAATGGAAGTGATCAAGCTAAAGATGATGAGTTTAAGGAAAACGTGACACAATAAATTTAGATAAAGTTCATTTATCTAATTCATCTATTTCAACAGAAAATTGGGTGCAAGAGGATGATGCTGAGGGTGAACATGATGTTCACATGGAGAATGATAGTAGCGAGCCAGGTGAATAACCTACAATTCCACTTAGATGGTTTACGAGAGATTGAGAAGCTTCAACTAGATATTCCCCTAATGAATATACGCTTGTGACGGATGGGGGAGCCATAGTCATATAAAGAGGATAAAGATAGTGAAGAATGGGTTGATGCTATGAAAGATGAGATGAAATCTTTACATGACAATCATACATTTCAGTTGGTAGAATTACCAAAAGGAAAGAAAGCTTTTAAAAATAAGTGGGTGTATAGACTGAAGCAAGATGAGCATACTTCAACTCTACGATACAAAGCTCGTTTAATTGTCAAAGGATTTAGTCAAAGAAAGGTTATTGATTTTGATGAAATATTTTATCCTGTTGTTAAAATGACTTCAATTAGAGTTGTCTTGAATTTTGCAGCTAGTCTTGATTTAGAAGTTGAACAAATGGACGTGAAGACAACTTTTCTTCACGGTAAATTAGAAGAACAGATTTACATGAATCAACCTGATGGGTTTAAGGTCAAGGGTAAAGATAATTATATTTGCAGATTGAAGATAATCTTGTATGGCTTGAAACAAGCTCCACGACAATGGTACATGAAGTTTGAGTTGTTCATGAAGGAACACGACTATAAGAAGACTACTTCTGACCATTGTGTGTTTGTGCAAAAATTATCTCTTAATTACTTTATTATTCTCTTACTTTATGTTGATGACATGCTTATTATTGGTCAAAGTGCTGTGAGAATTAATAGGTTGAACCAAGACTTAGGGAGTCCTTTGCGATGAAGGATCTTGAACCAACGAATCAGATTTTTGGAATTAGAATTAGTCGTGATAGAAAGACAAAGAAATAATGCTTGTCTCAAGAGCGATATATTGAAAAATGTTGCAGAGATTCAATATGGAGGAGGTCAATAGTGTTTCCACACCTCTTGCAACACATTTTAAATTTAGCTCTAAACTGTGTCCTTCAAACGATGATGAGAAGGAAGATATGAATAATATTTCTTATGGTTCTTTTGTTGGAAGTCTTATGTATGACATGGTTAGCACAAGACCAGATATTTCTCATGTTGTTGGCACTGTGAGTAGGTTCCTTTCCAATTCAAAAAAAAATATTAGGAAGCTGTCAAATGGATATTGAGATATATTTGAGGTACATCAAGTTTGAGACTTTGCCTTACAAATGAGAGTCCAAATTTAGTTGGTTATACTGACTCTAATATGGAAGGTGATGTTGATTCGAGAAAATTTATTTTTGGTTATTTGATCAATTTTACTTGTTGAGTTGTTTCTTGGCAATCAGGACTTAAAAAATGTGTGTGTTATCAACCGCTAAAGCTGAACTTATTACAGCAACTGAATCTTATAAAGAATTAATTTGGGTTAGTAAATTATTATCTAAACTAGGTTTTGTACAAGATAAATACATGCTTTATTGTGATAGTCAAAGTGTGATTTACCTTGCGAAAAACTCAACATTTCACTCTAGATCGAAGCACATTGATGTGAGGTATCATTGAATACGTGATGTTCTAGACAAAAAGTTGTTGGTTTTAAAGAAAGTGCATACAAACTGTTGGGTCAAATTATTTTGACTAAGTGTCAAAGTAGTTTGACTATTGGAATTTTGATAATGAATGTATAGTTAAAACTCAATCTATGCGTCGAATTGTTTTTGGTGCAGGTGTGTCAAAAACATGTTATATTAGACTTGGTCTTAATGAGATTCATTAGACCGATTTGGCCTTTGATGCACGGAGTTAGACGCGTAGTCTAACTAGTGAGAGTTAGATGTGCAGTCTAACTAGTGAGAGTTAGACGTGCAGTCTAACTAGCGAAGTTAGACGTGCAGTCTAACTAGTAAGAGTTAAACATGTAGTCTAACAAACGTAGTTAGACGTGCAGTCTAACAGATGTAGTTAGACGTGCAGTCTAACAGACGTAATTAGGCGTGCAATCTAACAGACGTAGTTAGGCGTGCAGTCTAACAGACGTAGTTAGGTGTGCAGTCTAACATACGTAGTTAGGCGTGCAGTCTAATAGACATAGTTAGACGTGCAGTCTAACAGATGAGAGTGAAACGTGTGGTCTAACTCCTTCAGATTAGTCTGAAGGGATGTATAGTTAGACGTGTAGTCTAACTAATGGAAGTTAGACGTGCAGTCTAACTCCTTCAGATTAGTTTAAAGGGATGTATAGTTAGACGTGTAGTCTAACTAATGGAAGTTAGACATGCAGTCTAACTCCTTCAAATTAGTCTGAAGAGATGAGATATTAGACGTGAAGTCTAATTCCATTAGAGAAGGTGGTCTAATGGATGGTGCCACTAGACGGGGGCGTCTAATTTCATTAGACAAAGTCGTCTAAGTGAAATATGTTTAATGCTTGGCTTAAGCAATTTCTTGAAGCTAACACCCGTCTACCCACGATCAACTAGTTGTACGCTACTCCTGCTCCACTTTCCTGTGAAGATCAGTACGACAACTAGTTGCAATCAATTGATTAATTCCACGTAAGAAAATATTCTTCGCACTACTTGTTTTTGCAGGAATATCCTTGAAGAATATTTGGCGCACTACCAGATTGGTACGGCCACTATCTTAGTTCTTAGAGTCTGTTGTGTACTATGGAGGCGTTCCAATGGAAGTTCGCCACGTGTCATTATGAAGATTTGACCATTGGTACCTGCTCCTATTTAAAGATCCTCAAGGACAACGGAAGAACCGCCAGAATTACAGAGAGAAATCAATTGATCTATCAATACTCAGATTATTCCATCTTGCGCATATTGTGTTACATTGAGTGAGCTGCTTTCTTGCTTTTATAGAGTGTTCAGTCAAGAAAGAGTTAGAATCAAAGCATGGTATTAGCTAAGTGATATTCTTCATATTATAAGTTGAACAGAGCCTGTTCTGTTCAACAGAGAGTTAGTCGTGCGATTGTATTTGATTCGTGAAAAGTTTAGTGAATCTTTCCGGTGGTTGGAAGAAGGGGTGACGTAGGAGAGTTAACTCCGAACATCCATAAACAAACTACTGTGTTGTTTCTTTCTGTCATCTTTTCATTCATAGTTCTTAGCTTCAAACCCAAGCAAACATTTACGCACTTGAATCGTTCAAGAGTTTGCAAGAGTTTGTTCAGAATAGAAAGTGATCTAAATCCTTAACATGATTTCTATCAAGTCGTTTGTCCTAAGTCGTTATCAATCGCCAGACCCCGTCTCTATTGATTATGCAAATCCTATCAATTGGTATCACAGCTCTGTTTATATTCTCAAGCTTTTCTAAGAATGACGACCATAACCAAAGATGTTAGTGCTACCGTTATTCCCACTTTCTCTAGGGAAAACTATATCGTGTGGAAGAAGAGAGTTTGTGCTCATCTCTCTTCTCTCCATGAAGACATGTGGAGTTTCATCATAGATGGTCCTATCAAGATTTATAAGGAGAAATCTGAATGGACCAGTAAAGAAAAGAGGAAGAACAACCTCAACAACATGGCTCTGGATGTTCTGTACAGATCTCTTGATGACAGCATGTTCAACTACATTATCGAGTGCAATACTGCTAAAGAGGTCTAGGACAGACTCACCCAACTGTGTGAGGGCAACGAGAAAACCAAGGAAAACAAGATCATGGTTGCCACTCAACAGTTTAACAGTTTCAAGATGTGTCCTGGTGAAACCATGAACGAGTTCGACACCAGATTCAGCCAGATTGTATCCTCCTTATCTATCCTTTGAAAGACCTATAGCAATAGGGAGTTTGCTATTAAGGTCATGCGCGCTCTTCCGAGAGAATGGGACATAATGACAATGGCTATGAGAGAATCCAAATATCTCAACAAGATCTCTCTCTCTTCGACTTGTTTGCTGATCTCAAGGCCTACGAGTTCGAGCTGAACTGTAGGATTAAAGAAGATCAATCCACATCTATTATCATTGTTAAAGCATTGGTGACTTCTGAAGAGCCACCAGTAGCTTCTGATTTAAAGATGGCGGCGCAACAACTGAGTAGTGAGGCCATATCTCTCTACGTGAAGAAATTTTGCGACTTCATGAAGAAGAGCAACTCTAACTCAAGCTCTTCAAATTCTAATGATAATAAGAAATCTAAAGGCTAATGTTAAATGTTACAATTGTGGCATTACAGGTCATTACCAATCAGAATTTCGTAAGCCTAAGCGTGAAGATAAGAAGGATGATGAAAAGGAGCTGAAGGCTCTTATGGCAGGAGATGGGAATAATAGACAAAATCTCCGTGACTCTTACTTCTCATCCAGTAATAGTGATGACGAAGAAGTGGCTTACTTCACGGCAAGAGAAGATGAAGAAGAGGCTCAGGAAACTGAGGTATTTGACTTCTCTTCTGAAAAGTTTTCAAGGGAACAACTGGTAGCTGCACTAGATGACATGATCATAGAGTACAGAAAGCTAGTAGAATCCCTAAATGAAACAAAATCATCACCTGAAGTATCTCAACCAGTTTTACCTCAAAGTTTTGAATCAAATGATTTTGAAAAGAAATATGTAGAGATCTCATTTGAGAATGAGATGCTCAAAGAACAAATTCAAACTATTTCCACTGAAAACAAGAGGTTAAACTATGTTGTTAGTGCATGGACAAGGTCTGGAGAAGCTGTCAAATATCATATCAACATGTTAAAACATGCTGGATCTAGATACGGTCTAGGATTTGATGGTAATGACTCAAACCTGTCGTGCAAAAAGTCAAACTCAATGAATAACAAGCTTAAGCCAATAAACTTTGTTAAAGGAAGTCTGACTGATATTGAATTTGATCCCATTCATGAAGAAGCAGCTTTCAAGAATGAAATAATTTATGTTCCACCGACTGTTAGCTGGATGAAAAATAAAGTCTTCTTCAAAAACTAAGGGATTAGTGGCTAGTAGGAAGTCGTCTGCCAAGTCAAAATCATACACACTAAAATCACAACACAAAATGGGAAATCCATTAGAATATCTCAAATATGGATTCCCAAGGGACTAATTGATCGAGGACCCAATTGAATATGGGTACCAAAGTTTGTAAATAGTTTCATATGTAGGTGATGCAGGAGGGCTGTAGGAAGGAAGCAAGGAGAATACTCTTTTGAGTATACATCTCAGAAGATCAACAATGGCACCTTCCATTTCAGATGATTAATTGTTTTCTTTTGTTTTGTATTAAAAATACTTTTGGTCCTAATGACCTCAAAATATTTGCTTATTCATTTGGTATATGCACAAAATGAGAGGGAGAAATTATTTTGAAAATAAAGATACTCTCAGATGAAAGGCCTTAATCGGTTCATTAGACGAGGTCGTCTAAAGGAAGAGTCATGTACTTAGACGTATTTTTGCTCACAGTCTATGCATCTAAGTCTATATGTTTTTGGTTTAAAACATGCGCGATTAGACGTACACGTCTAATAGATGTTAGATGTTTTTATGTCAAGAACAAGTGGATGCTCACGTCTAATCAAACACACGTCTAATACGTGTTGTTCATGCGTAATTAGACGTACACGTCTAATAAAAATTAGACGCATATAAATAACACATAATTAGACGTTTGCGTCTAATAGACCCATGCGTCTAATAGACGTTTAGTTGTCATAGATGGGTGAAGTATGAAAAACGTCTAACTACGTGTGTATTAGACCAATCAAGGACAGCTGTCCCACGTGAGAAGTTATCTAATTTTTCCGCTCAAACATAAAAACAGTCATCTCTAAATAACATGAAGACACGTGTCTTTCAATGTTAAGAGAGAGTGACTAATATACCCTCATTATAATGATGACTCTTTGGAAAGGACGTCTAAAATTTAATTGATCGGCCATACCCTTAGGAAAACGACGGTTATTCTATATGACTCTTGGTAGTCTATATAAGAACAGTTTTGCATGAGATTGAAAACTTTTTCTCACTCGAAAATTTCTAAGAACCCTAGATTTCTCTGATTTTATCTCTCAAAAACCCTCGTTCTTTGTGTGTCCATTCATATTCTTCTGAAAAAATGGGAAACAAGAGAATCACGCTCGGTCATTGTACTTTGCAGGTGGACTTTCTTCCGTTTAAACGTTTGATCGGCATGAGGTGGTCGAAATGTTCAGATCCATTGAGTATTCATGTTTGGAAAAGTATCTGGGAGGGTCGTTCATCTTCCACGAGAAGGAAGGGGGGAGTTCTTCATGTCTGCAACAATGGTGATTGATTATATTGTAGCAACTGTAAATAGAACAAAAATCTCCTTCAACGAGGCGGTATATGCAGAGTTCTTTGAACTTCCATCAGAAGGGCATACTTTCAACCAACATCTGTCAGCGGCGGTGACAGAGGAAATGAAGACGGTCTTTTCTGCCGATGGCTCAACGATTTGACTTAATGGGAGTAAGAAGGCTCTCAAACCACAGTTCATTTTGCTGAATGATGTGGTGGCGAAAGCGCTTCAGGGGAAGGCGGGGTCATTCAATCTCTACAGTCAAGATCGGTTTGACTATATGTCTTCCATCTCAAAGGGGATTCAGGTCAACAGAGCCTTAACGTTGTTCCAGAACCTTTGCTTTTCAATCAACCAGGAGAAGAAGAAGAAGTTTTTCAAGAGCCTACTCATGCTCTTAAAAATAATGCTGATCAAGAGCTTGTTCAAGCTCTTATATCGAAAGAAAGAGATGTTTTTGAAGAGCCTGTTCAAGCTCTTGTAACTCAAGAAGAAGAAGCAGTAGAATCCCTTGCTGTCAGAATAGAGGGATCTCAAGAAAAAGAGGCTGAAGTCAGTCAGCCTGAGGTTGTCAGATCAGAGGGGAAACCCTCAAAAGACAAAGAAGCTGGGAGTAGTTCCTCATCTGAGGGGGAACAAGATCAAAATGCTCAAACATTCAAGCCTATACCATTTCCTAAATCAATGCTGCTAATGTTTATGAGAACATTCTTAATCCTTATCACAGTTCAGGGAACTTGCTCGAAAGGATTAATAGGGAAGAGAAGGAGTTGGAAGAAGAAGAACAAAATAAATCTGATGGTGAATCAGAGAAGGATGAACCCGAGCAGTCCATGCAAGTTTATACCAACTTCAGTCCAATTCAGATCATTGCAGCAGATTCGCAAGATAATTCTTCTAATGAAGGATCTTCAGCTGACGGAACAAAGCTCATGAAGTCGATGTCAACTCTGTTAACAACGCTCTAGAAGAATATGACAGCTATGCAATCTAATATGACGAAAATTATGAAAGCCCAGAAGGAAGACAAGAAGAACTTTGCTAATCTTGTTAAAACTCATAATGAGTTAGAGCTAACATTGAAGAAAAACACGTACGAGGTTGAAGTCTCCAATACGAATTTTGCGAGATTTGAAAAGAAACTCTTCAATCGACAATCCAAAATGATGAGCCTTGTAAGACAGATCAATCTTGATAATCAAAGAAAGGTTATGGAAGCAATGTGCTTGATTCAAAATTAGCTGGTTGAAATTTAAGGCAACATGAGAAGAACAGATGCTGAAAGACTAGAGTATGTCGACTCCATTGCAAGGAAATTTCAAGCTGAAGAGAATGCTAAAGTTGATGCTAAGAAAGAGCAGAACACTATAACTCAAGGCGAGGTTGTAAGAGACAGAAGAGGTCACGGTGTAGCAATCGGTACCAGATCTAAGCGAATGCCAACTAATGATGAAAACCCAAGGCCAACTAAAAGAGGCGGAGGTCGTAGAGGTGGTGATCGCGGAGGTCGCAGCGGTGGTGATCGCAGAGACCGAAGTTCGGGCAGCGGTCGTGGTGGGCGAACTGGTGGAAGTGGTCATGGTGGACGCTGTCTTCCTCCGTTCCAAAACCTGCTAACTGGTGAGGGGGTGAGCGGTGAAGGATTCACCTATCCAATTGATCCTCAAGTAAAAAGGGATGGCCAATAATCTCTCCTCCTTAAACTATTATTATGTTAGTTTAAGATTTTGGCTTTCTAAAACATAGTTTCGGAATATTGGTGGTTTTGAAAAGTGTTTATGTAAGATAGATGAACAAGTTCTACTTCTTATTTATATGATGAATGTTTAATTTGTTATTTATGCACAGGTTTTAACATCATCATCAAAAAGGGGAAATTGTTGAGTCAAATTATTTTGACTAAGTGTCAAAGTAGTTTGACTATTGGAATTTTGATGATGAATGTATAGTTAAAACTCAATTTATGCGTCTAATTGTTTTTTGTGTAGGTGTGTCAAAAACATGTTATATTAGACTTGGTCTTAATGAGATTCATTAGACTGATTTGACATTAGATGCACGGAGTTAGACGTGCAGTCTAACTAGTGAGAGTTAGACGTGCAGTCTAACTAGCTAAGTTAGATGTGCAGTCTAACTAGTAAGAGTTAGACATGCAGTCTAACTAGCGTAGTTAGACGTGCAGTCTAACGGATACGTAGTTAGACGTGCAGTCTAACGGATACGTAGTTAGACGTGCAGTCTAACGGATACGTAGTTAGACGTGCAGTCTAACGGATACGTAGTTAGACGTGCAGTCTAACAGACGTAGTTAGACGTGCAGTCTAAAAGATGAGAATTAGACGTGTGATCTAACTCCTTTATATTAGTTTGAAGGGATGTATAGTTAGACGTGTAGTCTAACTAATAGAAGTTAGACATGCAGTCTAACTCCTTCAGATTAGTTTGAAGGGATGTATAGTTAAATGTGCAGTCTAACTAATGAAAGTTAGACGTGCAGTCTAACTCTTTCAAATTAGTTTGAAGGGATGAGATATTAGACGTGAAGTCTAATTCCATTAGACTAGGTGGTCTAATGGATGATGCCACTAAACGTGGGCGTTTAATTTCATTAGACGAGATCGTCTAAGTGAAATATGTCTAATGCTAGGCTTAAGCAGTTGCTTGAAGCTAGCACCCATCTACCCACGATCAACTAGCTGTATGCTACTCCTGCTCCACTTTCTGTGAAGATCAGTACGACAGTCAGTTGCAACCAATTGAATAATGCCACGTAAGCAAATATTCTTCCCATTACTTGTTTTTGCAGGAATATCCTTGAAGAATATTTGGTGCACTACCAGATTAGTATGGCCACGATGTTAGTGCTCAGAGTTTGTTGTGTACTATGAAGGCGTTCCAATGGAAGCTCGCCACGTTTCATTATGAAGATTCGACCATTGGTACCTTCTCCTATTTAAAGATCCTCAAGGACAACGGAAGAACCATTGGAATTACAGAGAGAAATCAATCGATCTTTTAATACTCAGATTATTCCATCTCACGCATACTGTTACATTAAGTGAGCTGCTTTCTTTCTCTTACAGAGTGTTCAATCAAGAAAGAGTTAGAATCAAAGCATGGTATTAGTTAATGATATTCTTCATATTGTAAGTTGAACAGAGCCTATTCTGTTCAACAGAGAGTTAGTCGTGCGATTGTATTTGATTCGTTGAAAGTTTAATGAATCCTTCTGGTGGTTGGAAGAAGGGGTGACGTAGGAGAGTTAACTCTGAACATCCATAAACAAACTGTTGTGTTGTTTCTTTCTATCATCTTTTCATTCTTGGTTCTTAGCTTAAAACCCAAGCAAACATTTCCGCACTTAAATCGTTCAAGAGTTTGCAAGAGTTTGTGCAGAATAGAAAGTGATCTAAATCCTTAACAAGATTTCTATCAAGTCATTTGTCCTAAGTCGTTATCAATCGCCAGACCCCCGTCTCTATTGATTACGCCGATCTTATCACAAATGATAATGGCGATGATATGCTGACCAAAACACTATGAAAAGGCAAGTTCGAGTTTTGTTGTTCAATTGCGCGTTTGACAACCCTTCCATAGTCGTGATGTGGGAGTTTGTTGGGTTATTTATTTGGGCTCCCAACTATGTAATAAAAGGCCCAACCTATTTAAGAAGCTCGGAAGTTTAGAAGCCCAAAAGTCCAAAATCTCAAGAGTCCTTTTTTATTAAATAGGGGCAGGGTTGTCTTATTAGAAAAAGACTATTGAGATGTCCTCGTTCTTCTATAAAGGGTGGAGGAAGTGGCCTTAA